>NC_142930.1:44416693-44419193 GCF_046866305.1 Octopus bimaculoides | reverse complement strand
ATGTGGCCTGTTCAAACAGAAAACAGGAAGAATATTTGGGCTGGATGTAGCTGGTTTAGATGCTAAAGGGATATATATATATGTATATATAGGCGTAGGAGTGGCTGTATATATATATATACAGGCGTAGGAGTGGCTGTGTGGTAAGTAACTTGCTTACCAACCACATGGCTCCAGGTTCAGTCCCACTGCGTGGCACCCTGGGCAAGTGTCTTCTACTATAGCCTCGGGCTGACCAAAGCCTTGTGAGTGTATTTGGTAGACAGAAACTGAAAGAAGCCCGCCGTATATATGTATGTATATGTTTGTGTGTCTTTGTTTGGCCCCCAACATCGCTTGACAACCGATGCTGGTATGTTTACGTCCCGTAACTTAGCGGTTCGGCAAAAGAGACCGATAGAATAAGTACTAGGCTTACAAAGAATAAGTCCTGGGGTCAATTTGTTCGATTAAAGGCGGTGCTCCAGCATGGCCGCAGTCAAATGACTGAAACAAGTAAAAGAGTATATATATATATACATGTGTATATTTACATATATATTCACATATGCAATACACACACACACACACACACACACATACCATCCCTATATTTATTTATTTATTTGTTTATATATATATATATATATATATATATATATATATATATATATACAAATTAAAAGGGTAAAGGTTTATCAATTTATTAATTTACTAGCAGTATAACCCGACCTTGTCCTGGCGTGACTTATTATGCTATCTACGATAAGTCTTGCTAGGTGAAAATCAACTAAAAAAGAAAGCCTTACAACGAAAAAACCCTTATGATGTAAATATGTTCATAATTCAAAAGACGATGAAATTAATAGGGAAAGTCTGAAGGCTGTTTTGCGTAAAATTATTAAGCATACGTAAATTTCATCCGTGTAATTGGCTATAGAAATGCTTGTGCAAAACAACTTTTTGCGCTGCCCTGATTATACATAGCAGGGTAATCTCTTTTAGCAGGAGCTAGGACGGCAATTTGTGATGAAGCAATTGCTGGCGATCTGTTGCTACACAGTTTTGCCAGAATTCTATCAGATTGGGCAGAAGATGTTGATGCACCATTTTGCATTATGTTCAAAATAGCTTCTGGAATGTGGTGCATTACTGCAGTCTGTTGCTGTCATTTTAAACCGGTTGCTGTCTTTCCCCAGCAAACTCTCTTCTTTGGAGGCATAATCTATGTATATATTAAACAGAACAACAAAAGTTATAATAGATGGCAGTGTCGGTACTTTTCACATATCTGTAATTTTTCAGATTAACACCCGCACGATTACCCAACCCTAATCCTAACGCTAACCCTAACACTAACCCTAAACCCTAACCTTAACCCTAACCCTGACCCTAAAAACCATAACCGTAACATTAATCCTAAACCCTAACCCTGACCCTAAAACCCTAACCCTAACACCCTAGTGAAAATCTTGGTAAATTTACAAAACATTGACGAACATGAGTTATATTTTACTGAATGATTGTGTACTTGCACGTGTATGCTTTTGAGAGAGCGAGAGAGGAAGAGGTAGAGAGGGGGAGAGAAAGGAATAGGGGTAGTTAAAAGTTTTCTTATGACTGCTTCTCTTCACTGCCTATTACTTCATTAGAAATCTAAGGATGCACATAAGCACATAATAGAGAAAAATGAAACAAATATGGACGACTTGCTCCGAAACACCACCGAGTGGGGAACACTTCTCAAAAATAACCTGCAGTTGTTGCCTTCAAAATTCCTACATGCTTGAAATGTACATACATCAAGGTACATTTGTACAGAATTTCATGAAAAAATATTCATTTTCCTGGAAGTTAAGAGGAATTTAAGTGGAATTTCCGAATATTGTACCCCACCCCCTTCCAAAACACTTTCACCGAAAATGTTTGTATATTTGGAATCTACATAATAAATAATACATGCATAGAAAATTTCATAAAAATATATTCATTTTTCTGAAAGTTATGACCTTCCAAAGTTGGGGGATACAATTCTGTAGTTATGCCATCAATGTCTTGTAAATATACCACGATGTGAATGATTGTTTACTTGCACGTGTATACGTTTGAGAGAGCGAGAGAGGAAGAGGGGGAGAAATGAATAGAGATTGAGAGCAATGTGTATGTTGTTGTCACAGGTCATGTATGTGTGGTTGTGTGTGTTTTTACGTATCTATGTTATGAAAAATAGGTAAAGAACACTGAGATGAAAGTTTAATCTATGACGTTGTATGTATCACTTTCTCTCTCTCTCCCTCTCCCTCTTTAACTTTTACTCTCTATATTTTTATGTTGAGCGCGTGTGTAAGAATGGCGTTCCAGGTAGCAGGGATGAAATATAAAAGTTGCTAGAAACAACAGCCAAATCTCCCTTAAATCACACAAAGTAAACGGAATTTAAAAAATCTAATTACTGCACTGGAAAGTTCAGATCGAGAAAATTCCATTGATGTAAAATTTTTTACGAAAAAGTGGAAAATGT
>NC_142930.1:44356693-44414193 GCF_046866305.1 Octopus bimaculoides | reverse complement strand
GTTTAGAGAAACTATCCACTACCACTAAGTAGTATGAACTGTTTAAGGGACCAGCGAAATCGATGCGTAGTCTCGACTTCGACACATCTACTTTTGGCCAAGGTTCATTTTTTTATCGCCAGTAATTTTGCCTCTAGATCACATCCTCTACAACCTTTCACTAAATTTTCGATCTCTCTATCCGTTATGGGCAAGCACACGTAGCTACACATTAAAGCTTTCATCCTTGAAATATCAAGAAGTCTAACATGGAATTCCCTCAATATTTTCTTTGCAATGTTTCAGGTATTACTACTCACTGCATACATCAGTACGCCATCACAAATTGAGTATAGTTTCACGTCTTGGTTTCATTTCGCACCAATCTTGTTCCTGTTTACGTTTCCTGTCCATAGTGTTCTTTGCATTTCTGTTATGAATTTCTCCTTTTCCGCATTTCGTTTTAAGTCTTCAAGGGTTACCGGTAATTCGTGTACCACATTCCACATTACATTTTTTATTTCTCCTTCTGTTCTTATTGCTGTGATTACCATATCTTCGAATGGCTCACTGTGTTTCGGTATCAGTCTGAACAAACCATCCACATGCCCTAGGTTTTGACGGTAAATATTCCATTTTGTAATCATAATTCAATAATGCTGTGCCCCATCGCTGTAGTCTATTCGCTGTGTGTGTTGGTATTTCTATTTTAGAACCGTATATTGACAGTAGTGGGCGATGGTCCGTTTGTAGACAGAAACTTCTTCCATTAATAAATATATGAAATTTTTTTAACACCTAATATGATTACTAACGCTTCCTTTTCTATTTGATTTTAGTTCCTTTCAGCTGGTAATAACGATCGTGACACATGGGCTTATATCCTTACTACTACTACTACTACTACTACTACTACTACTACTACTACTACTACTACTACTACTACTACTACTACTACTACTACTACTACTACTTGCTAACATAGCTACGTTCGGAGATGCAATGTTTTGGCGCAAGGTTAGGTGTTGAGGAATTAAATAATTTAATATTTCTGTTAACGATCTTATAACACCTCTGTTGCACAGGAAAATGTTTCTTGAGTAATTTTTGAGTAAATTTTAGGTAATTTTGTTGTTATAGTTGTTACCACGCCTATATTAAGTGATGGCGGTGGATTATACCAAATCATATTCATATGTTGATTCCTCCTAACACTACGCTCATACTTAACAAAGCACTACGATAAAATGTTTCATTATTGTACGTTAAGTGAAACCTTAGATATTTACTCGTTTGCTGATAGTATAATCTCAATAATATCTGAACTAATATTTTAATGTTGTTTGGATAGAATGTGTATCTTTTACAGATTACACTTATTAATGAATATTTCCAACTTATTATAAACTATTATATTTGACTTAAGCTGGCGTCTGCTTATATTAATTCAGCAATCAGTTTATTCATACGTACGTATATTTGTGTATTTACAATTGATTATACTGGTAATCATTTAGTTAAATATGAAGCTATTAAATTAGATATGAAGCAGTTGTTTTTAAAGTAGATGTATTTTAACTAAACTGGAGAGAAGTCGTTTGGTTATACTGCTTTACTTTAATTCTTTGATATCACATATCGTGAAATTATTTTCACCATTATGAAGCAAAATTACTGTAAATGATGGATTTTACAAAAAATATTCTGAAATATCTAAGTGCCTTCAATAGATTCAAAATATTTTGTTCCAGAGGAGCTATCTATTATTTAGCGAAAGCCGACATACTTTGCTGGAGTATAAAATGTACAAAATAATACGAATACTGTTTATTCTACAGTGATATTTAACGTGCATAGATTTCGCTGGTCTCCTTAATGATTGATCCCGGAATTTACTAGTATTTACTGCCATATTCCGTTGAAAACACTGATCCCGAAGTTAAGCAAAGTTGATCGTTGTTAGGCTTAGATAACTGGGCGTTTTGGAAAGTTAGGTGGTGTAAACTAAATATTTAGTAGATGGGTATACTCCAGCATAGTCAGAGCTTTTAGACTGGAGCACATAAAGGTAAAGGTAAAGATACATACATATATGTCATATATATATATATATATATATATATATATATATATATATATATATGTATATATATATATATATATATGTATATATGTATGTGTGTGTCTGTCTGTCTATCTGTTTGTCTGTCTGTTTTGTCCCTTACTACCGCTTGGCAACCGGTGTTGGTGCGTTGAAGTTTCTGTAACTTAGCGGTTCGGTAAACAGACCGATAAAATAAGTGACAGCTATTAAAAAAATAAGTACTGAAGTTAATTCATTCAACTAAAAATATTCAAGCCAGTATCCTTGTATGACCAGAACAAGTAAAACAGATAAAACAGATAAAACACACACACACACACCCACACACACACACACACACACACACACACACACACACACACACACACACACACACCACACACACACAGATATATCATATAATACAAACCATTTTATAAGAGTAATGAACAATTTTCACGAAGTGCTGTAAAAGTTATCTTTTAATCGAATACGTGAAATAATCGATAATTTTATTCTTTCAGATGTCTTTTGAAGTAATTTATGTCACAATCTAATTTCCTCAATTTTCTCTCAACATAAGAATGATGCTTAGTGAGTTAGTTTTTCACTTGATTCTCACCAATCAATGTGCTAAGTATTTATGATCGTAATTAATCTATTACTGACACACCGATACCATCTCTCAATTGTTGATATGATTCATGAGTAAAACTTACAATTATAAATGTAATTACAGACTGATTTTTAGTAAATCTAACACCTTCAGTAATTTACGCCACCAATTTGCTAAACCAAGAAGTTAGTTTTATGATTAGGTCTCTCAGTTTTCTTCAATGATATATGTTCTTTGTTCTGGCGTTTATAAGTTGTTCGTATTTCCTCAAAATTGTAATTCATCATTACGAGTAATCTATTGAAATCTGCTTATTCGATATTCTGAAAAATAAATTCATTTTCCACTTTAATTCTCTTACATAGGTCATCAGAATTTGAGGACGGAAATGTTCCTGTTGAATTGACATGTGTTTCTCAAGCACTTTTTCTTGTTGTATCCAGAGATACTATTCTTTTCACCAATCACGTTAGAAGATTTGTATTCACACTACCTTGAGTTTCCACAAAAAATGTAGTTTCCCTTGATTTTATGTCCTGGTCTGACTTTGAGTAGAGGCCAAAGAATGAAATATACTTCAGTATCACCCTTCCCTTTCATAAAGTATAGTAAGATTATGAATATAATTGATTTTGTGCACAGGTAGTTCAATTGTAGAAAGATTTCGGCCAGAAAATGGGATGTTTTATTCCTATGATGAAAATACAAAACGAGTCCCAGGGTCATTCTATTCTATTGATATAGAATCTTTTTTGACATCCTAAATAATTATACACGTACCTCTAAAAGTTTTTTTAAAAAAAATTCGCTGATTTTACTTGTTTATCTTCATATGATGCATGCTTCGAACCAAACTTTTCTTTACGGTGCAAGCATGAAACAATCCCCTTTTTTCCTTAATGTACTCTTAGACATTATTTATATTCACCACATTAGCCATTCAAAGTTTACAACCTGTATTCCCTTTTATTTCTGGACCCAACACCTTTTTCTAAAAAAATGCTTAATGAAAATCCTAATTGGAGACCACTGGTGGAACATAGCGAAACGTATATCAGTTTCGACCGTATGAAGCTACACACGCACGCACACACATACACACAAACGCATACACACACACAAACACACATACACTCACGTACGCACACACACACACGTATGCACACACACGCACGTACGCACACACACACACACACACACACACACGCACGCACGCATGCACACACACGCACGTACACATACACACGCACGCACACACGCACGCACATGAAAGTGTTTGTGTATATCTGTGTCATTGTCTGTGTTTATGTTCAAGTTTAACTGACTCGATAAATATACATCAAAATAGGTAGTGTAGCTGAAATCACACACTGAAAACACGAAAAACATTACATTCCAAAGACCGAAAGCAGGAAAAAAAAAATAACATAGGTCCAGTCGAACGCACTGTTGCAGAAAACTTTGGCAGATAGTCTGATTCAGTGCAAAAATAAAGTTAACAGTCTGTAGTTATGTTGAAGACATCACTAGACATTGATATGAAAATTATAGGGTAAATAACCAATCAGACATGTTATTTTCTTAAGTGATACTTCAAAGGCCCTAGCTAAATTACTGTTGCTGCAGTCAACAAAAACATGCTTCAAACTTTGGTAGAGCAATAAAAAATAAATTATCACTCTTCAATCTCCAATACCATGATACAGAATTAGAATTTGAAGATTGTGTTATTTATTTTGAGTATCTGAATTCTAATGGTGTCGAAAGTAGTCGGTCGGCCATATCGTTAGTTTGTTACAAATCAAGTTTTTTGTTACCATTTTTAAATGTATATTTACATAATTTTTTCACTATATGCTAAAATCATTTTTCACTATATGTTTATATCTTTATAGTTTGTATTTTACTACTAGCGTTGTTAGTGCCCATTGAGTTGTTTTACTGAAATAGTGATAGCAAATATAGAAATAACTTCTTTGAAGTAACTACTTTCTCAATCGTCCCTATTTTCTCTCCGCATACTGAGTTATCTTTTACCTTTATTAGATTCACAATCATTCAAATATTTGTGCTTTGTTAATATTCCAAAAACCACCGAGGGGACATGATTTAATGGATCACATAACGTCCCACCTCTCCTTACAACCGCTCGTTAGTTTCGTAAACTTCAGACTAGTTTCGAAACTGTTATCCTATCTTTAATTGTCTCATTTCTACACCGTAGCTTCTTCTCTTCGATTCCATTGCCTCGGACTTTTTCATATAACAATAAAACACAACTAACCATTTTTGGGGGCATTACGGCTAATAATAGGCCACTTGGTTTAACATCACTGTGTAGTTATTTGGTGGAGGCGCAATGGACTCGCGGTCGTAGGATCGCGGTTTCGATTCCCAGACCGGGCGTTGTGAGTGTTTATTGAACGAAAACACCTAATGCTCCACGAGGCTCCGGCAGGGGATGGTGGCGAACCCTGCTGTACTCTTTCACCACAATTTTCTCTCACTCTTACTTCTTGTTTCTGTTGTACCTGTATTTCAAAGGGCTAGCCTTGTCACACTGTGTCACGCTGAATATCCCCGAGAACTACGTTAAAGGTACACGTGTCTGTGGAGTGCTCAGCCACTTGCACGTTAATTTCACGAGCAGGCTGTTCCGTTGATCGGATCAACTGGAACCCTCGACGTCGTAAGCGACGGAGTGCCTACAATAGTAGGTATTTGGTTGCTTTAACGGTGCCCACCTGCATGAAAGCATTTGAACGAGGGTCGTTGTTCGACAATAATGTGATATTTTGAGACGCTATTTCCTATTGCATCTTCTGTTGATTGGTGCTTCTATACTCTACATTTACTTATATCTTCGCTATATTCTCTACTATTGTCTATTGAACTGTAGAAAGACAGTATTTTCTCATATCGAGATATCAATATTCCAGTTTCCTCTCTCATGTCATTGACAATACACTACTACCCCTCAAATGTTATAGATGTTTACTATATTTTCTGCTATTTCCCAGCATTTTTGCACATATAACATTACTAAAGAAGCATTCCAGAAGCGTTTCAGATCCAGAAAATACTCTTCAGACGTCAGAGGCTGGTTCTCACCCAATCTCCAAAAGACCTGACTCTGTATTGCTTTTCGACGTTTAAAATGTTGCGACTGCTATAGTACTCCGTGGATTGTTGTTACTGCTGGTATAGTTATGCTTCTATATTTGATAGTATTACTGTAAGTGCACCGCAATTTCTTTCGCATCTTGTTTCCTTACAGATGTGGACAGACAGCTGGTGAAGCTCGATATCAGTTGCATCAATCTCACATGTTCCAGAGATTATACAAAGTTCATGTGAACTGTTTCTCCCTTCTGAATAATCTGTAAAATATTCTTCATTCTTCTACATCAAGTTATGGAATATACCACCGTAGGTAATCATTGGAAAATATATTTTATTTAGTCATTACTTGCCCTTTTCAACCTATTGTTTTCAGTTATTCTTTATGTATGTGTGTCTAAAGGCGATTAGAATATGCACATGTTTATCAAGATTTTGTTAACCACCATCCAGCAGTAAGACACTATAGGAGCGATATCGAGCGAATAATGAAATTGAACTTGTCTTGATCGAGTTCTCGATAAAAAATACTTCTGTAATAAGTTAATTCTCTTGTGAGATTATTAAGATATGAAAAAAGAAGTCGTTTGTTAATCATTGAGTTGTATGAATGCAATAGTATAAAAGAAAACCACTTGTCACATGTTAAAAAGTTTTCTCCCTTATAAAAAGAGAATATTTTTAATTACAGGAGCACGTATATTGAGGAGACTTGTGAGACACAAGCGGCTTATTCGTGCGATGTTGATCGTACCGTATCCTACTTATATAGACAATGGTCAAACAAGAATGTGAAAACTACCAGTACCTTGCTCGCCTTTAGACATATACACAGGAATACTGTAGAGAAGATGGTTAAAATAAACATTTTCATATATAAATGTCGACTACTTACAACGAGATTTAGAAAATGGATTAAGTACATTTCATCTTTATTTCCAATCTCTCATTTATTTCATTTCTCCCCCTTCTGATTTGATGTACAAACAATTCCATATTTATCACTGTTTTTCATCTCCTAAACTATTCTAATATAATATGATTAATTATAAATTTCACACTCTATAATGACGATATACGATATGTCGAAACAAGTTGTCTAGAAATGGACAAACAGATAAGCGACTTAATAGATGGAGTGAGAGACAGACTATTAAATACATGGAAAGACATCTACACACACACACACACACACACACACACACACACACACACACACACACACACGTATATATTACGTTTTCGTATTTTGGTTTGGAAGATACTTTATGGGAATTCGTGTATAGAAGCATATTTTATTGTGTCTAGGGAGAGTCATTCTCTTTTAGCACTTTATTAATTTAATACACTCACCTGTGTGATTTCTCCGCATTTATTTATTCATTTTTACTAAAATTTTCGTTGCGTCTTGCAGCCTTTTCAATAGTTGTTGACTCTATCCTTTATCGAAACTGCGTTCTTTTTTGTTTGTGCGCATGCGTGTGCGTTAGTGTGCGTGCGCATACTCATATGTATGTATGTATGTATGTATGTATGTATGTATGTGTGTGTGTGTGTATGCATGTATGTGTGTGTGTATGCACATATATGTATGCATGTATGCACGTTTGTATTCTGAATATCCATGTGTTTGTGTGTTTGTGTTCATGTTTATGTGTTTGTGTGTGTGTGTGTGTGTGTCTGTACGTGTGTGTATGTGTGTGTACCTCCTTGTGTGTGCATGTTAGTGTGTGCCTGTGTATGGGGTTGTGTGACTATATAATCTGTGGGTACTGGGATGTGACACCTTCTATATATATTTCCTGTTTAGTACTGGGGATGTTTCATTAATGAGGACGTACTCTGGTACTTGTCTGAGTGTTGGGCCCTTCGGGTGCTTGGATAGAATGCGGATGTCAAGTTGACAAAGTATGCCTCCATATTGGTCTTTGGTATGTTGATAGAGTATGGAGGATGTATGGAGGATTGTGTTTTGTCGTCATATTGTCTCAAATGTTCATTTAGTCTCTCCGCAAAGATTGCGGTGAGACTAAACTGAACATATACGCAGAGTACATACATACAAACGTGCACACATGCAAATGTGTACATATGCATACACACATACATGCATACACATATATACATATATACATACATATATACATACATACATATGTGTATGGCATGCACACTGACACACACGCATGCGCACAAACAAACAAAAAAGGGAATGCAGTTCCGATAACGGACAAAATCAACGACCATTCAAAAGGTTGCAAGATGCTACGAAAATTTTAGTGAAAATAAATAAGTAAATGAGTGGAAATCAGACCGGTGAGTGTGTTAAATTAATAAGGCACTAAAAGAGAACGACTCTCCTCAGACACAATAATATATATATATATATATATATATATATATATATATATATATATATATATATATATATATATATATATATATATATATATATATATAAATTATTTAAAATTATAATACAGGGTATCTAAGAGATACCGCCACGCTGAAAAATAGCAGTCAAATCCTGACTCTAAACCACAATAAATGTCCACATAGCACAAGGAGCGAAGACGAAGACAAAATAAACCAGTAAAAATAACAAGATAATTCCAGATCCCGGATTTCTGGCTTTGCATAAATAATGCTTTGCCTTCATCGGTGGAATATACTCAAGCACATAAATACAAATATATGTATATAAACAGTATACTTACATATACGGACGTATACACACATATATATGCACGTATGTACACGACTAGCTTAAATAGCCCGCCTAAAAACTCCTCGTGCGATACGAACAGAATATCAGCGGGCTATTTAGGCGGGCTATTTAAGCTAGTCGTGTACATACGTGCATATATATGTGTGTATACGTCCGTATATGTAAGTATACTGTTTATATACATATATTTGTATTTATGTGCTTGAGTATATTCCACCGATGAAGGCAAAGCATTATTTATGCAAAGCCAGAAATACAGGATCTGGAATTATCTTGTTATTTTACTGGTTTATTTTGTCTTCGTCTTCGCTCCTTGTGCTATGTGGACATTTATTGTGGTTTAGAGTCAGGATTTGACTGCTATTTTTCAGCGTGGCGGTATCTCTTAGATACCCTGTATTATAATTTTAAATAATTATTACCTTTGATGGTTTTTATTCCCATGCTGGCCACTTGATAAAATCAATATTTTAAATATCGATCTTATCCTTATTTATATAAATATATATATATATATATATATATATATATATATATATATATATATATATATTTATATAAATGTTCACTTGCACGTAATATTACAAGAAAAAGAAAATATTTTCTGCTATATTAAGACAAAATACATTTGTTTAGGATTACGAAAGATACTCATAGGATTTGTATTGGTAAAATATATAAAATGGAAGCATTAGCAGCAACAGCAGAAGCAATAGATGTAATTGGTAGTAACAGTAGCAATAGCAGTAGTAGAATAAAAAGAAGGAAGAGAAAATATGCTAATAAAAAATAATAGTGATATGGTATCTGACTATTAATTACTTTCATTTGAATATCTTCAGTATTAAGGGCATGTAAAGAATTTTAACTGGAAAATTTTTCCTCTCTCCAAATTTCTTTAAAGATTGTGGTATGGTAGGTGATGCCCTGAAAATGTTAGACGAGCGACAGGGAGCAGTCGAGGGACATGACCAGAAATGAAAGAGGAAGTGATATCACGTGAGGAAGAGACAGGCCTATTTTGGAGCAAAGGGGCTGATCGGAACTGACATGCGGTTAGAGTCTGCGTATTTTAGCTTCTGAACAGTGCTTGGGGTGGTAAGGGTCTCTGAATTGCATAGCAAGTTCAAGTTGGTAATGGAGGAGTTCCCCTCGAAGTCTTTCAGATATGAAGGTTGGAGAATTGTTATCATTTAAAGTACAAAACTATTTCGGAGCCTTTTTTCTTTTGTCAACTTTGAACATGGTGACGAAAATGGTGATTGATAGGCAGTGACATTCTCAGATATGAATGAAGACACCCGCGCATAGTACTGCATCGTTTAGAAGAAGAGGAAGAAGAAGAAGAAGAAGAAGAAGAAGAAGAAGAAGAAGAAGAAGAAGAAGAAGAAGAAGAAGAGAGTGGGGAGAAAGTGGAAGAGAGTAAGAGAGAGACAGAGATAGAGACGGAGAGAGGGGGAGAGAGAGGGGGAGAGAAAGGGGGAGAGAGAGGGGAGAGAAAGTGAGGCCAAGGTCACAAAGGGAGTGACATCTACCTAGATGCATGGATGGCTTCGAAATGGAATGAGAATATCATGAGGTGATGATTAGATCAGAGGGGCGCGAGACAACATGCGCTGAAGATGTCAGACAACTGGAAAGTAACAGCCAAGGAACATGATCAGAGATGAGAGAGAGGAAGTGACGTCAGAAGAGTCAGGTTTGAGTAGCCTTTTTGGATTAAGAGGGTCGGTATGAACAGATGTCTAGTAGAAATTTCTGCGTATTGTAGCTTCTGACAAATGGTTGGGGGGTAGTGATAGTCTTTGAATTGCATAGCAAGTTCAATTATTGAGAAGTTCTCTTCGAAGTCGTTTCCAGAGAATTTTTATCCTTTATACTACAGTGATATACTGATCTTCTTAATTTCTATGAATTATAGTGTATTTTATTTCATATAAACAATTTAGTTATTACAAATTCATTTTAGCCCTTTAAAGAACAAAATCTGTTACTTTCACGTTTTTTATATTTCTTAACAGTATGAAGTGCCAACACTTTTACAAACTAGTCAATGACACGATTCCATTGCATGGAACAGTGTCAGTAGTGACAAAACTGCAGACATTTAATTATCTTAAAAAAACAAACAAAGATTACACATATCATCTGATTAGAAATGTAGGACTCTTTGGAATCTAAAATCATATTCGAAATATTTATGCAAAATTGAAGAAAAACACTCAAAAGCAATTTCCTGTACTTTTACAGGAAATGAATTCAAAGGAAAAGCAAATGAATGTAAATCGATAAATCACAAGAGTGTTGATTAAATATTTTTTAGGCGTAATATACAAACTCGTTAGCTTTAAGAGTTGTTTAATCTCTTCAAATCTTATCTTTAATCACTCATAATAATACATAAAAAGAGGTTTATATTCTCGAACAGATCGTGTGTCATGTGTTATTTAATTTGTACTGCACTTGATTTTCTTTTATGAACTATTTTTTTTGCTAATAAATGTTTCAGTTTAGGAAAACAGTAGATTAAAATTTAAATTATTCACTTAATACTTACTGTTCCAAAATAACGACACTTACACAGATGAAAACAGACACGCAGACACAGACACAGACACAGACACAGACACAGACACAGACACACACACACACACACACACACACACACACACGCACGCACACAGCGGGTACGTAAGGTATTTGAGGTCATACCTTTTTTGGGTCATTGCGGTATTTTTTTCCCTACTCCGTATAATCTTTGTTTCAGAAAATAACAATGGCAGACACTCAGCTTACTCAAGAAATAAAGAGGCATGCTGTTATTGTGGTTACAAAGGCTGAGCATAGCGATTTAGAAATATCTCCATTTTTAAAAGTTGCCAGATCTTTCGTCTACAAAGTTTGTAAGGAACTAGGGACTGAAGATGGAAGCGTAACACGAGTATCAAAGCATAAAAAGCATTCTAAACACTCTGAAAACACCAGAACACCTGAATTTATCCAACAAGTTCAACAGTACCATTGATTACAATCCCAGAAAGTCCATGAGATTAATTGCAAAAGATCTTAATATGTAAGAAGGAACAGTCAGAAATGTTATCCATGAAGACATCAGATATAAATCTTATATGATGAGGAAAGGTCAATTTGTCAGAAAAAGCAAAAGAAAATCACTACAACTATGGGATGGGCTGCACGAGAGGCACATCACTTGGTTTGGATGGTCTACCCTACGAACTTTATATTTATATGCCAGACTTGTTTGGCGGCCTCTTAGCAGATATCTACTGCAAATGGTAGCAGAACGGGAGAATTGTCGTCGATGCGCAAACAAGCAGATCTATCCACGACAATCTCCACCTCATGTAATACATCATAAACAGGGTGAGTAAAAAAGCTGGCATGGGTGAATCATTTAAAAGCCTTCAATAAGGTTGGCCGTCTTTACAGCGGTCACTTTCGGACCCGTTTTCCTTGGCTGGGCGCTGCAGTATAGAGCGATAACTGCTCTGTAGTTCGGGTGAATGATTGCCTATCGGAACAATTCAGCATTATGCGTTCGGTTCGTCAAGGGTGTCTCCTCCAGTCTCTTTTGTATGCACTGGTTCTGGAGTCTCTACTTAAAATATTGGAGATATTGAGAGGCATTCCACGCGAACTAGGACGCGGGAGAACAGCGTCGGCGTATGCATGCGAGTTCAAATACGACAGAGGTCGACTTTGACTTTCGAGAGCGATAAAACAAGTACCAGTTGAGATTTTGCCTTTCGGGATCGATAAAATAAGTACCAGTTGAGACTAAGATCGATGTAATTAACTAACCCCGATCCCGACAAATTTCAGGCCTTGTGCTTATAGTAGAAAGGATATTATTATTACTACTGCAATATTTCTCTGAGGAAAGGTAATATTATTATCACGTATATTATTTCAGCATATATGATTTCATCATCACTGCGATACTGGTTTCTAGGCAAGTGATTTTTCATGTTGGAGAGCAGATGATAGTCAGATAGGGTCAAATAAAGAGAATAGGGAAGGTGATCAACCAGTTCACAGCCACAGTCACGCACAGCAGCCGTTGAAAGCAAGGACTTGTATGCTGGAGCATTGTCCTGATGAAACAAAACTCCTTTCGTTAGTTTTCCTTGAGGTTTGGTCTTCACAGGTTGCTTGAATCTGTCTCAAATAATGTCAGATTTTTCAGTAACATGACCAGTCTGATGCGCTTTTGATCAGGTCAGAAGACGTAGTACCTGCCGAACAGAAACTTTCGTCATGCCAAATTCCTTGTGCAGAATATTCTCAACTCTCTCACAGGATATGCTAATAGCATTAACTATTGATTTATAGCCAATTGCTTGCCATCCATCACCAAGTGGTGAACACAATGTTTTCCTCGGTGGTGGCAGCTGCAATACGTCCAGACCTTGGGTTATCTTCAAGAATCTCCCTTCCTCCCCTAAATCCAGTTGCCTACTTTTGCACTGTTGATTAAGCCGGAGCGTTATCACCTTAGCAAGCTTACCAGCATGAATGTCCTTGGGAGCTAAACCCTTTTTTCTGCAAGTACTTGATAACATGACGATTTAGTCGATTTTCAAGAGAAGTCACTACTAGTTACATTTGAAGTTTTCTTTGAACAATCAGATGTGAGATTACCTAGAAAGAAACGATGCAGTTATTAACAAGAAGGGTTGAAATTAATGCATGCAAGATTTCACAGTCCTAGCATTATTCCTTCATAGTTAGACTATGAACTTTTCCGCACACCCTCGTATATTATGTAAATAGTTTGGAAGATTAAACAATATATTCTAAAATAAATGAAGATACCTTATGAATATTTTATTATTTGAAAGGAAAAAAATGAACATTTCACTAACACTTTATTAATGATTTCGAAATTCAAATTTACCAAAACAAAATTAGGAAAACAAAATAACTGCTTTTTTTCTGAAGGAAATATATTTTTCTTTTAAAATCTCGTTTCGGTTTTCAACTTAATAGAGTTAGTGCTTAACTCTAAATACAGCTGGATAAATATATTTATGATAACTAGCGGGACCCGTGAATATTTAACGGAATTAATGGTAAACCTATTGCGTTATTTTTGAAAACCTTATCCAAAAAGCCTTAAAGCGTAGCTTGAGTTATGTCTGTATGGAAAGATAGTCGCTCATCGAAAGTGAAAGAAACTGGAAAACGATCATTACTTAATGCACTTTATAAATGCACTCTATATACTTTATGCACACTTTTATAGACTTAATACAAGGCACTCATAAAATAAATATTCACTATTTTTCCCATTGAAAAATATCCCGTTCATCGATACAACCTTTAGTTGAATTGCATATATCTGCCATGTAAATAAGCGTGAATATTTCACGGAATTGCACTTTTGCGCATGTGTTAAGTTATAGGTGATATAAAAAACTTAGTTCAGTTAAAAAAAAATACACTTTTCACTATCCAACCACCACCACCACCACCACCACCACCACCACCACCACCACCACCACCACCACCACCACTGCCGCCGCCGCCGCCACCACCGCCGCCACCGCCTCCGCCTCCGCCTCCGATTATTAAATGAGATGGGTGAAAAATTCTCGACTTGCCTATACTCTCCTAAATATCTATTTTATAAATACCATTAATCATTCTTTAATTATTAATATCACTATTGTTAAGTTCCTTATTAACCATAAATACTTTTACTAAATTTGAAACAATTAATTAGATCTTTATTAGAATCAGCATTTATATCAATATTTTATACAATATAAAATATATATCTTGCCTAAATATACTTATTTCTAACATATGCATAATATATATAAATGGTTATATTCCAACAATCATTCAATTTTATTTTCTTCGTAATATATATAAATGACATCTCCTTATCGATAAATTTCTAGCATATGCATTATTTCTTTCTTATTTTTACAGAGTAAATTAAATTATATTATAATTCATATTTGTTAAATTATCTTTAAATATCAACACTTGGTTTAACTATTAAATAGTTCTAATCTAATCTACCTTAGCAAACTGCGTTTTTCTTTATATAACGTAATACACTATTCCTACATATAATGAAATGATCTCCAATTTATTTATTTAGTTAATAATTAATAATTACATACATATTATGCCACATTATAACAAATACTCAATATATGCTCCCATATCTTCAACTACATTTTACTTCATTATATTTTATTCTGTTTCTCTACACTCCCTCGTTTAACTTTTCTCTTTATTTGACCTCTTAACTGATCAATTCTAAATATTAAACTTCCCATAACATAACTCTAACAACTTAACCTTTCTGATAATATATATACATATTTTGTGTGAATATACGCATATGTGTGTACAGGTGTAAATACGTACACATATATATTGAAGTACCCCTCCGCCACAGACACATACATATATACGAATGTATAAATACATAGATATGAATATATACATTTTATATATTGACGACTAAGTGTTCACATGTAAGGCTTTTAAGATATATATCATAACGGTTGTATCTCTGATGAGATTCTGCCCCATATAGTTGAAAATGATGACCAATTCTTAGCTTATGACCCTCTCCTAATGCTTAGAATTATTAATCACCTAGGGGCATGAATCGAAACATTTGTTTGGGGTTTTGGCATCTTCCATTTCTTTTAGAGCTTTATAATTTATTTGTATTGCTTTTATAAAAAAATCTTTCCCCCTTATATCATACAAATAAATTATCTATACACCCATAATTCTCCATTTTCTTCCTTTCATCATTACAGAGAGACACACATATAGATATATACATATATACATACATGCATGCATACATATAAAACATATATCTGTATAATTATATATATGCGTATACATATGAGTACATCAGTATATGTATATATACGAGGTGCGTTCGAAAAACATCCGGCTTTATTTTCTTTTGCGAAAACTAAAGTAGTGTGGATAAAATCCTTCGGATGGGAGATGACGCACATGCTTGCACATGTTTGAAAACTTTTGCACCAGTAGACCGTGTGAGTTCCCGCCTGTTACACCTAGAGTACAGATATGTAGTGCGCTCTCGTCTGATTCTCGTTTTCACCGAACGCATCGAGCAGAGGTATTGAATGAAGTTTTGTCAAAATCTTAGTGATATTCAAGCTTCAACCATCCAGAAGATTCAGGAAGCCTTTCGCGATGATGCTATGGGCAAAACACAGATCAAGGAGTGGTACAACTGCATCAAACATGACTGTACCTCTGGTACCTCAGGTAGGTGATCCACAAGCAGAAACGAAGAGCTGATTCAGAAGGTTCAGCGAAGACTGTCGTGTAACAATCCAGGAAATCGCTCACGAAATGGGAATAAGCACAGAATCAGTGCATTTTACCGGAGGATTTGTGCATGTGGAGAGTGTCGGCGAAATTCACTCTCGAGGTGCTGGCGGAGCAGCAGAAGCAATTTCACAAAGAAATCGCTCAGGACATGCTGGCCTGTGCAAACCACGATCCAGACTTCATGAACACCATTATCACTGGTGGTCAGATATGGGTTTATGGTCTCTGCTCGATGCTTTCGGTCATCTTGCATGAAAACGAAAATCCAACGAGCGCACGCAACACGTCTGTACATTAGGCGTAACAACCGAGAATTGATGCGGCCTACAGGCGCAAAACTTTTCCCCTCATGCGCAGAAAAGGTGGCCTCCCACAGCATTAGTTTTGTGGGGAAAAAATGTCGGATACTTTTTGAACACACTTTGTATATAATAAAAATAGACATGCGAAATCAATCAAATATACTCGGTATATGTCGCACTGAATTTATTATCTACCATACATCAATAGTACACCTTCATAATTTGATTCAAGTTTGTGTACGTAAAATGAATCTAATTAGAAATGATAAAGGAAGGTTAAATCTTGTTCAAGTACAGAGATAGTATTCCATCTAACAATTCAGCAGAAAAAGAATATGTAAGAAGTTTAAATCTTATTCTGATAAGATACTGTCCTTTCATTCAAATTGTTCAAATACTTAGACAATATTATATATTTCAACGAAGAAATATATAATGAAATGGAAAGACATATTATAAATATTTAATTATTTAAAAATATTCGTTATTTTATCAAAACTTTTATAATTTGGAAATTGTATACGTTCACCAATAACATCCTCTTTTAGAAAACATAATTAGCTTATTTGTAGTAGCCAGCGTCTCACTCGTGTATAAGAGCTCAGGAAGAGACTGTCTATCTGTCTGAATACAGCGATGGTGACTTTCCATGAAACAACAATCGTGACAAACTACCTCCCTGAATTATATAATATTAATAACGATAATAATAATGATAATAATAATAATAATAATAATAATAATAATAATAATAATAATAATAATAATAATAATAAAAAATGCTGTGGGACCATTGTTAAAATATACGAAGGCCGGCATCATCAAGACTGAAAACTGTGTAATGAAAGAAAAATTTAAGCAAGAAATGAACACACACACACACACACACACACACACACACACACACACACACACACACACACACACACACACAAGCTCACTCACTCACACGCACAAGCATGTAAGAAAAAAATGTACGGTCAGTTTGCAAGAGATGTGAACGCTAAGACAAATACAGAGGATCGGTGGCTATGGATAAGGAGGAGTAACCTGAAGTTAGAGACAGAAACACTCATATGCACAGATCAAGAACAAGCGTTAAGGAACAACTATCTGAAGTGCAGAATAGACTACCGACCGCAACAAATGCAGAATGTGTGGTGAGAGGCGTGAAACGGTATGGAACATCATTAACGAGTACCCGATATTGGTACAACGCGAATATAAAAGACGCTATAACAATATGACAAGAATGATCCGGTAGGAGCTTTGTGGAAATCACGGCCTACAAAGAGCAAAGACGTGGTATGAGAAAACCTCAGAAGGTGTCACCGAGAATGAGAATTGCAAAATCCTGTGGGATACAATTATCCAGTGCGATCACCTGACCAGACACCGAAAACCGGACGTTGTTGTGGTGAATAAAAAAGAAAGAACATGCATGATAATCGACAGAGCATTCCACGGTGACAACAGGATCAATGTGAAAGAAGAAGAAAAAATAAACAGCTATGACGATTTGAAGTGGGAAACACGAAGGTTGTGGTCAATGAGGAGAGTTGACGTAATATCAATAGTAATCAGGGCACTTGAAACTATCAGCACTCAACTACCAACATGGTTAAAAAAAGATTGGTGCAAGTGTGAAGGTAGAACGCCTACAAAAATCAGCATTGCTTAGAACTGCAAGAATTCTTCGCAGAGTTCTTGAAGCATGACCAGTAAGCAAGTGTCACTTTAGTCTGATGCTTGTGGACAGCTGACACTTTCCATCATACCCAGCAAAATAAGCAGTATTTTTTTTAACAAATAATAATAATAATGATAATAATAATAATAATCATGATCATGATGGTAATAATGATAATAATAATAATAATAATAATAATAATAATAATAATAATAATAATAATAATAATAATAATAATAATAATACACCTGGCTCTCCATTCAAACACAAATCTAATCTAATAACATCGGTAGAACGGGATAAAGGAACATGTGGAAGACTTGAAGGAAGCGGCCTTTTAACGAAAATAATAAAAAAAAAAAAACGAAATTTTATTGCCATAATACTTACACGCACATGAAAACACGTGTCACAAACGAAGCAAAAGCAAAACAAATAAACAAACAAAACAAAATATTTTTTTATTTTTCGAACTAACACAGACAAAGTGAACGATTCATAAGTTTAAAAATACTGCAAAAAGCTATGTCCAGAGATAAATCTATCAACAAAAATACAGACGAATACAGATCTGTTAGCCTTAAGAAGCTACGTTACGAGCAATGTTTTCATGCAGAGAACTCAGAGGCGGTGTTGTCTCAAAAAATTGACCCTAAACAGACAAATCCGCCCCCTAATGTCAACGTCGAAGCTCCATTATGCCTCAATGATAGCAAAAGCGAAATACAAACCGAATCCGCTGTCACTCGGAACACCAAGAACCGCTTACTCGAATGAGGAACGAGATTCGATCCGAAAAATCAGCTACTGGTTCAAATCTTCCCGAAACAGGAGCTGGAAGTACCTCACAACCGGAATATTCGAACAGTACCTCACAACCGGAATACTCCATCCATGCTCATAATCAAACAACCAAAAGAAAAGAAATGAAAAGATAAGGCTACTGAATAATAATAATAATAATAATAATAATAACAACAGCAACAACAACAACAACAACAACAATAATAATAATAATTGGATAAAGGAACCTGTGGAAGACTTGTAGGAAGCGGTCTTTTAACAGAAATAAAAAAACGAAATTTTGCTGCCGTACAAAGCAAAGTTTCTCCTATGCACGATGTCTCAGTGAAACATGTGCGAACCACACACGCGAAATCAACACTGGAAAGTTTCCAAATTATAAAATAGGAATGGAACAAAACAGTAAGTACATAAATTGAGTAATTATGCATACACTCGAATGTCTACACAATCATATATATATTTTGATGCCCATAAGATTACATATACATCTTAATGTTTACACAACTACGTGAAATTTACAGGACACATATTCACGCATATGAAAACACGTGTCACAAACGAAGCAAAAAGCAAAAAACAAAAAACAATTTTTTATTTTTCGAACTAACACAGACAAAGTGAACAATTCAAAATTATGCTCGGAGATAAATCTATCAAAAAAAAAAAACAGACAAATACAGATCTGTTAGCTTTAAGAACGTTTACATGCAGAGAACTCGGAGACGGTGTTGTCTCGAAAAATCAACCCTAAACAGAGAGATCCGTCCCCTAATGTCAACGTTCAAGCTCATCATGCCTCGATAACAAATGCAAGATACGAACCGAATCGGCTGTCACCCGGAACACCAAAGAGCACATACTCGAATGAGGAACCAGATTCGATCCGAAAACTCAGCTACTAGTTCAAATCTTCCCGAAACACAGGAGCTGGAAGCACCCCACAACCGGAATATTCCAACAGATGGCCATCTATTCTCGTAATCAAATAACCAAAAGAAAAAGAATGAAAAATGGTCTAGGAGTTCTTACGGTCTTCTACCATGTCATATATTCCCCCACAAATAAATCTAATACTGTACAAACCTACTTAAACTGGACCCAGACACACCTTGAAGTAAGACCCTACAGAGACAGTAACAAACTTGCCAACGTCAGAAGAAACATTATGAAAAAGAAATTACTAACTGAAGTAGAGATTGACCAAATTAAACAAGCAGTAAGGGATAAAAGGAACGAAGCTACAGCTAAAGAAGACACTGCAGAGGAAATAATTATAAACCAGCCCAGAGCTGATGAAAATGCAATAATGACTGAAAGAGTTGATGTAACTGATAGGCAAAGGGAACTACTCTCTGAACCAACCTTAAACACTAAGGCAGATGAAAATCAAATAAATGAAGAAAGTCACACAGAAACTGACCTAACAGAACTACATGATTTAAAAAATCACATCATGATTTAAAAAATCACATCATGATTGAATGGCTGAAAAGTAAAGTAAAGAAACCAGTATGAATGAACGCGACACTCCCAAAAATTCGCAATTCTAACTAAAACCTGAAAATAATTGGTAAAATCCACCTTGCACTTAAGGATATAATTTCAGCTAATGATGTTGATATTACAGATCTCAACCATCTGTACTATGTATCCACGAAAATCTCAACGATTCTATGTGGTGAAAAGATTAGAAAACGACAACATTCCCACAAAAAGCCTTCTTAGCAAGAGCGTATTCAACACCAAATTAAGCTACTCAGGTCTGACTATCAAACCTACAAAACCCCGAAAATTAAAGAAAGAATATAATATGAAAACCATATTTGACATTGATACTACCATAGAAACCATCAAGCAAAAAGTATGTGCTAAAAATGCCCGCATGGCAAAGTATGAAAAGTGCGTTAAATTCTTCAAGGACATGTTCAAAAATAACTCCCCAAATTTTTACAGGACGATAGGGAAAATACCATTTACAGTAAAGTATGTCCCATCAAAAGAAGAAGTGCAGGAATTTTGGAATAAAATTTGGGCAGAAGAAAAAACACAAGGAAAAGGCCCCTTGGATTAATAGAATATCTACAGACTTAGATTCCTTAGAAGAGCAAAAATGGGAGGGTGTCAAGGTAGAAGATATATAATCTCCTCCTCCTCCTCCTCCTCTCCTCCTCCTCCTCCTCATCTCCTCCTCCTCCTCATCTCCTCCTCCTCCTCATCTCCTCCTCCTCCTCCTCTCCTCCTCCTCTCCTCCTCCTCTCCTCCTCCTCTCCTCCTCCTCTCCTCCTCCTCCTCTCCTCCTCCTCCTCCTCCTCATCTCCTCCTCCTCCTCCTCATCTCCTCCTCCTCCTCCTCCTCATCTCCTCCTCCTCCTCATCCTCATCTCCTCCTCCTCCTCCTCCTCCTCCTCCTCCTCATCTCCTCCTCATCTCCTCCTCTCCTCCTCCTCTCCTCCTCCTCTCCTCCTCCTCTCCTCCTCCTCTCCTCCTCCTCTCCTCCTCCTCTCCTCCTCCTCTCCTCCTCCTCCTCCTCCTCCTCACCTCCTCCTCCTCATCTCCTCCTCCTCCTCTCCTCCTCCTCTCCTCATCTCCTCCTCCTCATCTCCTCCTCCTCACCTCCTCCTCCTCCTCCTCCTCTCCTCTCCTCATCTCCTCCTCCTCATCTCCTCTCTTCCTCCTCCTCCTCCTCCTCCTCCTCCTCCTCCTCCTCTCCTCTCCTCCTCCTCTCCTCTCCTCCTCCTCCTCCTCCTCCTCTCCTCTCCTCCTCTCCTCCTCCTCCTCCTCTCCTCTCCTCTCCTCTCCTCTCCCCCTCCTCTCCTCCTCCTCTCCCCCTCCTCTCCCCCTCCTCCTCTTCCGCCTCTCCTCTCCTCTTCCGCCTCTCCTCTCCTCTTCCGCCTCTCCTCTCCTCTTCCGCCTCTCCTCTCCTCTTCCGCCTCTCCTCTCCTCTTCCGCCTCTCCTCTCCTCTTCCGCCTCTCCTCTCCTCTTCCGCCTCTCCTCTTCCGCCTCTCCTCTTCCGCCTCTCCTCTTCCGCCTCTCCTCTCCTCTTCCGCCTCTCCTCTCCTCTTCCGCCTCTCCTCTCCTCTTCCGCCTCTCCTCTCCCCCTCTCCCTCTCCCCCTCCCCTCCTCTCATCCCCTCCTCTCATCCCCTCCCCTTCTTCTTACCCCCTCCTCCCCTCCCTTCCTTCCCCTCCCCTCCCCCCTTCCCCTCCCCTCCCCTTCCCTTCCCCTCCCCACCTCCTTCTCATCATCTTGCTATCCTCCCCCTTCTTCTTCTTCTTCTTCTTCTTCTCCCCCTTCGCCCCCTCCTCACCCCCTCCCATCCTCCTCCTCCTCCTCCTCCTCCTCCTCCTCCACTTCGACCTTCATTCTTGTTTTTATTCTTGTTCTTGTTCTTCTCAACCTCCTCCTCCTCTTTTTCTTTTCTTCTTCTTGTTCTCTGCGCGTGTGTGAGTTTCGATATTTATACATAAACATCACTGGTCACTGTTCACATGCGCACGCGCACATTTTGCATGACTATACACATACGCACGGGCACAAAGTAACAATGCAAGAAAAATATTTTCCTGGACCGCCAAAATCCTTTAATACCGAATTCTTTAACATAACATTTTGGTAGAAAATAAGTTTTTCATTCGCCGCATGACCTTTGATGACCTGTCAGTGACAAGCTGCCTCTCAATCAACTATAAAAAGTAATCACTCTTTTCTTAAGTAGAGCCAAACATTGACTCTCCAGCACTGGACAACAACACAAAAAGATAAGAGGATTTAAGCAGTATTCTTTTATTTCTTTAGGAAAAATCCAGATATTTATATCTGCATATAAATAAACAAAGAAAAGATATCTCCATTATTTCTGATCAATGTTTCTATCACTATTAATATATTTCATCTTACAATACCACGAAAGTTTATTTCTATATAACAAGCTTGCTTTGTAACCCTATGGTATCGAGTTCAGTCTCACTGTGCAGTACCAAGGGCAAGTGTCTTCTACTATAACTGCAGACCTGCCAGTGTCCTATGAGTGAATTTCGTAGACGGAAACCGCATGGAAGCCCATCGTATATATATATATATATATATATATATATATATATATATATATATATATATATATATATATATATATATATATATATATATATATATATATACATATATATATATATATATATATATATATATATATATATATATATATATATATATATATATATATATATATATATATATATATATATATATATGTATATACACTATAGGACAATCAGTAAGTTGTCATACAAGAACTCAGAGTTTCAAATGCCGGAACTAAGAGCTTCGAGGCATTTTTATCGGCTATTTTGATGATAGACACTAATATAGCCGATGAAAATGCCTCGAAGCTCCAGCATTTGAAACTCTGAGTTCTATTATGACAACTTACTGATTGTTCTATATATATAATACATAAATACACACACACACACACACACACACACACACACACACACACACACACATCACACACATATATATATATATATATATATAAATTCCTCTATTTACATAATATTGAGGTCTCATTCTTTTGTTGTCATTTTATTATTATTAATAAATAATATATATACATACATACATACATACATACACATATATATTTATATATATATAAATATTTATTTATATACATATACGTATAAATATATATCTGTGCGAGGCAATATAGGACACAGTTTTAAATCTCATAATATATAATGTTTAAATAATTGTCTTCTTTGTTTTAAGTTTTAAAAAAGTGTCTCAAAGATCAGCGGAAACTTCTACTGTCATTGATATTTATTTAGTAATAAATATCTGTAAGCAACAGTATGTGGTCTATATTTAAGACCTATGCTCTAAATAAAACATATTAATAGTTTAGTTATATTTCTTATCATAAATGCAGCTTCTTAATTCTAAAAATATGTATAAAGAACTTTCTTTAAAAATTCCGTAAACATTATACCATTATCTTCGTGTACTGAGCTTATCGGACAAAGAGCTAGTATCGATTTTCAGACGAAACAGCTTCAATTTACTGAAATCGTTAATATCCATGTCCAAACAGAAATATTACAATAACTCAGTTCCCTTACATGAACTTGGTTTCTTGTAGTCAATAATCAATCATACATCATATTTCTTGAAAAGTACATTTTGATCATGAATTGAACTATGTTACTGTAATCCAGTATAAATGTTTATGTATTGGATCCAACAAGGATGAAATATAATGAAGTTTCAACTGTCAAAGATACTTAGCCCTCTGTAACTACAGAGGGTTAAGTATCTACAAGCTTTAAATCTTTATTGTACCCTTGTGGAAGTGTAGTTTATCTTATTAGACAATGGAGATTCCGTTCGTTGGACAACTGTGTCGTTTATCTGCAATGGTGAGATTAAATGCTCCAATGGAAATACTCTCTCAATCAAATCAAGTCGTGTAAACTACATTAATTTCCTGATAAAAACAATGAATGAAAATGTCAACACTACCAGGATCTTTTCAACATCTATATTTCTATTAATACTGTCGACATTAAAAGAAATACATCGAATATTAGTTGTTGGGAATATGGTTTGTTTGGGACTATATTAAATTTTTAATTGCAAGTAATCGGAATTACATTTAATTACATGTAGTAGGATAGTTGATTGTTGATAGTTCTGACTCCAGTGAATATTTCATATTTTGATACAAAAATTAACTATATCTTTATGCTTCATAGATTAACTGTAGTCAAAAGAATGTGTAAAGAAGAATTTATATTACACCACTAGTAAGAATGTAGCACAGGCAAATCCCAAGGGGCAATAATATTTTATGGCGCGAATGTACCACTAAACAATACTGGAGTGAGTCACTTCATTACTTCTTGAAAGAGATATATTGTTGATCAATATTGTACTTTAGCAAATGAGCTGAATGTGATCAAGACTTGACCCTACATGTCACGCTCATCCCGTCATTGAAGATAACCGAATAGACAGAAGCAGCGTGAAATGAGCAAATAATGTCCCGCCCAATCATATATAACAATATTTGGAAAGTAGTTTCAATTTTGTGCACGCTTTTAGTATGTGAAAGTGAGATCAGTGTAGGTATTTGCTGGCGGATGGAAGTTTTGGTGATCTATCAACGAATTTTAAGGAACATTAATATACTTTCGTTGATGGTGAAGCTTCAATGAAATTTTCGAGAAAAGTGGCAGGGTTGATTCATTCGACTAAAATTCTTCAAGGCAGCGCTCCAGCATGGCCAATGTCTAATAACTGAAACTGTGTAGCCGACAAAGTCAAAAACAAACAATGCGCATGCATTGTTTGTTGAAAATATAAAATTGAAAATATAAAATGGTGACAATTTATCCATTGCATCCTGAATATATATATATATATATATATATATATATATACTCTTTCTGGACTGTTTGATTCTGAACTTTACACCCTCCGGCTGCACCTCTCCTACCCACGGATTACACTGGACCCATCTTCTGATTGGAAATCGCCTCAATATACCACGACGTCTAAAAAACTTTTGAACTTTTGAACTTTTCCACTTTTGTAAACCTTTATTACCTTTATCATCTTTGAACACTATTCAATTCTTTTTTCTCCGTGTTTTTCTCCTTGTCTCCGTATTCTTTTTGTTGAAGAGCGTAGCTCGGAACGCCAAAGACTTTCCGTATTCCCGAGCGTCATACTAATACATCCTTTTGTTATTTACACCACCTGTCCTCGTCTGTTGTTGTTTTTTCGTACATTCTCCCATATATATATATATATATACACATATATACATACATACATGCATGTATAGATTCGTTGATACATTTATATATACATAAATACACAAACACAACTATTCATATATGTAGGCGCAGGAGTGGCTGTATGGTAACAAGCTTGCTTCCCAACCACATAGTTCCGGGTTCAGTCCCACTGCATGGCACCTTGAGCAAGTGTCTTCTACTATAGCCTCGAACAAACAAGAAACCTTGTGAGTGGATTTGACAGAAACCCGCCGTATACATATATGATATATATATATATATATATATATATATATATATGTGTGTGTGTGTGTGTGTGTGTGTGTGTGTGTGTGTGTGTGTGTGTGTGTGTGTGTGTGTATGTGTGTGTATGTGTGTGTGTATGTGTGTGTGTGTTGGTGTGTTTACGTTCCCGTAACTTAGTGGTTAGGCCAAAGAGATCGATAAAATAAGTACTAAGCTTACAAAGAATAAGTTCTAGGGTCGATTTGTTCGACCAAAGGCGGTGCTCCAGCATGGCCGCAGTCAAATGACTGAAATCAGTTAAAGAATGAAAGAATATTCATATATGCAGGTATATATATATATGTATTTGAAAAGATTTTTAAAAGTACTACACGAGTAAGTAGATATTGAAAATGAATAAAAATGAAAATGCCAATTTTTTAAAACATACCCAAAAATGTTTTTAAAAAGTGGTATTTAAATTTTTATTCATTTTCAATATATATATATATACACATATATATGCATGTGTGTGTGTTTGTGTGTGTGTGTGTGTATGTGTGTGTGTGTGTATGTGTGTGTATATATCTGTATATCTATCTATGTTTCTATCTACGTAAGTATATATATCTTTATATCCCTTTGCATATATCGATATCAATTTTTCTCTCCGCTATTTGGCCAGGGGTTTGGATATAGAGATTTGCTGAAAAGACATTTGAAGAACTCCGGTATCTTCCCAGACACCTGGGATGGGAAGGCCCTACGTTGTGATGAATGGCGCCGATGACTGAAGCTCGTAATTCCAGCCATTGAAGGAAAATAACAAAGGGAATATTAAAGTGCATATGAGAGGCGTCACTTCTCTGTTGCGTTACAAGAGCAGGGAACATCGACCTACGATGGACAACCGAATAAGAAAATATAATTATCCAATATACACTTCCTTGTCCTACACCATTTGAAAACACTAGCATAAAAAAAGACCTTCCTAACATTACACAAAGCATCTTTGACTGGGCCCTCGATATACGCTTAGAGTTTGTTGGGAAGTAAACTGTTTAAAACATGGCCTTCCTGCGCCTATACATATTTCTATAGCTGTGTGTGTGTGTGTGTGTGTGTGTGTATGTGAATGCATGCGCGTGTATGTATGCGTATGTGTGTGTATATATAACCTCTTATATGTATACTTTTACTTGTTTCAGTCATTTGACTGCGGCCATGCTGGAGCACCGCCTTTAGTCGAGCAAATCGATCCCAGGACTTATTCTTTGGAAGCCTAGTACTTATTCTATCGGTCTCTTTTTGCCGAACCGCTAAGTTACGGGGACGTAAACACACCAGCATCGGTTGTCAAGCGATGGTGGGGGACAAACACAGACACACAAACACACATACATGCATACATACATACATACATACATATATATATATATATATATATATATATATATATATATATATATATATATATATATATATATATATATATATAGATATAGATATAGATATGCAGGGCAGGGAATCGTCAATTAGTAATAAAATTAATAAAATTAATAATTAACAATTATCGCTATCAATCTGGAGTAATAATTTGTAGTTTTGAAATCAGTAGTTCTTTGACTGCTATTTCTGACTTCTCAGTATGTTGGAGAAGCAGGTTACTGTCAATCCCTATATATTTATGATTATATATATATATATATATATATATATATATATATATATATATATATATATATATATACGACGGACTTCTTTCAGTTTCCGTCTACCAAATCCATTCACAAGGCTTTGGTCGGCCCGAGGCTATAGTAGAAGACACTTGCCCAAGGTGCCACGTAGTGGGACTGAACCCGGAACCATGTGGTTGGTAAGCAAGCTACTTACCATACAAGGTAAATCCCAGCTGTTTCCACTTGAAACACATCTGCTTACTGCATTATTACAATCCAATATGTAGTCACAGGTGCCAGTGTCTGCTAGTGCAGAATTCTTATTAAAATTGAGAGTTATGAGAATATTATTTACTGAATTATTTGCACAACAAAACAGGAAATTGGAATTTGTTTGGTATCAATTATTCACTGTTACACATGTTTCATTTGCAACTAGGAATTACAAAGTTTTAAATGTTAGATAGATGTATAAGGAATTTTCTGTTAGAAATTCTTCAGACAGAAATTAAATGATGCTGATGAATAAATGATACCAAAAAGTTTCTAATACCCTGTTTTTTTTATTATGTATCGTAGTAAAGTTTTATAATAATAGTTAATTACAAGTATACTTTGATTAGTTATTAAATAAATTTAATGTTCCTATTAGTTACTGGTAAATTTACATTATAGCTTTAAGGGTAATATATATTAAGAGTACGTAGTGTTTTTATTATTAACTTTTTAATTATGAAATAATGTATTTTGCTCATAATTATTATATTATTCGTTAAATTAAATTCAATCGTGTTTTGTTCTGCAGAGAATTGAAATAAAGCCTTCACTTTCTTTTATTATAGTAGTAACTATGGAAAACTGGTGGGATTATTATTTGTATGGACTTAAAGATTGGTCACTATTTAGTATATAATTTAGTTATTGTAGGTTTACAATTAATACCGATACAGGTGTACATAGATTTATGTTTCTTGTAGTTTAATTTTAAAATTAGAGTTTAATCCTGCCTGTATTTAGATTGAATACTGTTGTACATGGGGTAAGTGTGTTTGAAAGTTGTAGTTTTTTAGTATGTTTGTTCCCAAACAACGCTTCCTTTAGTGCTGCTAACACCGCCGGAGTGAATGGTACTGCCCAGGTGTCGAAACTATAATGATATCCGTGGGGCAGCTGATGATGGAGGTATGTTTGGTTGTTGGTATGGCTGTTTTTGTATATGTGGAATAGTGTCATAACACATCCTTTTGATATATATATATATATATATATATATATATATATATATATATATATATATATATATATATATATACATACATATTATAATGGGGGAGGCCGGTTTATGGAGTTGCCCTGGGTTTCTCGTCTATAAGAGGTTTGGCTTTACGGTGTATCGTCAGACCCAAAACCTGTTGGCCTAAGATCTCATAAAAATGAAATTCCATTATGCAGCTGAGGAGTACATTTTCATTGCACATTTTATGTGGTGTTCTCACTGCATAAATAAATGAAGTCTGTACGAAACGTACGTACTGCTATAACCTATTGAATTTTTGTTGCTTTTCTTCAAATTATATGCACACACACACACACACACACACACACACACACACACACACACACACACACACACACACACACACAGACATATATCTATATATACGTGTGTGTGTGTGAGTGTGTGTGAGTGTGTGTAAGAAGTTCGCTTCGTGTGTGTAAGAAATTCGTTGGCATTGGATAAATATTATTTTCTGTAAATTCTGGTCGACTGTTACCTTGCGAGTGAAAGCTGATGAACAGGCCATGCATAGAAACCAACTGGTTGGATTGCATCAGTAGTTCAAAAGGTCAAATCTTATCACACAGTTAAGCTGATTCAACTTTAAAATTACGTCAAGATTACATGTCTATGGAATGCTCAGCTAGTTATACTTTTATTCAGGACAGATAATTCAGTTGATCGAGTAACTGAATCCTCAACCACTAACGGCAGAGATTCACCATCACCTCTTCATCAGTTTATCAAAATAGCCTGATGAAAATTATATTAGTATTTTCTGAAACAACTGTTGTTACAATTCTAATAAATTTTGATAAACAGGAATGGTAGCGACAACGACGCGAGTCTATAAAACTGCTATCTGTACATAGCCCTAGAATTAATGTTCAATTAAGTCATTAATTATTTCATTCATTTATTAGGGAATATGATATTTTACTTCAGAACTCTAAGCTGTAACGTGGGTGTGTGGTTAACAAGTTCGCTCAGCAATCACATAAGTTCAGAATCGGTTTTACTGCGTGATATTTTCGTTACGTGTTTACCGAAGTCTCTGATTTGCAAATACATTGAGCAGTATTGCGTAGCCTGTTGCGCGCGCGCGCGCACACACACACACACACACACACACACACACACACACGTGGGCAGATGTTTTACTTGGTACTGTATGTTTTCTCTTTCTCTTGCCTCGCCATTATTTTTTTCTTCTTCATAAAGGTTATCACCCGAAACATCATTTTCTCTTCTGTTTCTTCTTTTGGTGTAATGAGCTTAACTGTATACTTGTTTCTTGTTTCTTTTTTCGCTTTCAATTACATGCTTTCGCTAGTCCTTCACAGCGTAGTATATTTTGTTTGCTTCCTCTTTGCCTCAAATTTTACTCGTGCTATTTGTGTGATTTTTACCTACACACACACACACACACACACACACACACACACACACACACACACACACACACACACACACACACGCACATACATATACATACATAGACACACATATGACTGAAACCAGCAAAATAAATGAAATGATTTCTCCAACGCTTTATCAGTGAATTTCTTAACAAAATTTTGAATGTGATATAATGAGTTTTCTCCTTTCACGAAATATCCATTTCTGAACATCTTATCGTAGGTATGCTGCTGATCAGAATAGGACTAGGAATAAGCTATGCTGTCACTTAGGCTGTTAGAATTACTCATATACAGAAATGTATCGTATTGTAGAATTGAGTTGTTTGCTAAGTCCAGCAATATATGTTTCCATAAAAGGGAAACCTTTTTTTGCTGATCAAATATCTCATGTAAACATCATATACAGCTCCAAACTATTTCACCTATCCGCTGGGGTTATTAAAAATCCATTTAATCCCACTATAACGATTTCCTGATTCGAGAAGCTTATAGTTTGACAAAATTGCATTGTATAGAGCCTCTCGCTTTTTGTAAGTTCACATAAACTGAAGTATAATTTTTTTCACACGAAGCATACGTTTTATGCATTCTAAAACCTTGTTTGTTCAGAAATAACGTAATCGTTTCAAACGGTAATGTATATATAGAAATCTCTCTCAATTTTAAAAGATTTCATAACTACATTTAAATATGTTCTTGATACAGTTGGAACATAATTGACATGTTTATTCTGTTTTGCTAATACGTTTAGTTTTCTTTCTTATTTTCTTGCTGCAATTATATTTTCCCCTAGCTGGCTTTAACATCTTAATAGAAGATCCCCTAAGATTCATATGTTATTATATTGTTTCTTTTTCTTTACTCCCCGCGCCGCATGTTATTTTTTTTTCTCCATCTTTAATTCTCAGCCAAAATATCATATTTATAACAAAATATATTTAGATGTCAAGTTGTCAGATTCATATATAGAATGATACCTTGATTTCTGAGAGCACAAAAAACCTTAACAACAACAAAAAGCAAACAAACTTACAAACAACAACAACAACAACCTCAAAACAAGCTAATTTTGTTCGAGAGGAATTGAATCTAATGAACTGACAAAGCTGAAATGTTATTCCTGTTGATATTTGAGTGTTAAGGAATATATTCTTCTTTATATACGAGAATGCAAGTTAGAAAAGATATATGTTAAGTTTAAATGTCCAATTGCATTTGGACAATTTGACATATTTATTCCAAATAGTAAGCGTTTAATCTATATTGATATAACTTTGCTTTTGGGTAAGAATTTCGAAAGAAAAATGGAATAAGCAAAGTTAAGAAAACCTTAAAAAAACCCTTAATTCAAGGCCGTTGAAAGGCAAATGTTGAATCTAACAATAATAACTAATTTCTGAAACTTCACATAAAAATGTTACCAAAGAAATAAGAAATATTTCAAATGCCATTTTAGTATGTTTGTATTTACATAATTTAGTATGTGTCACAGCTTCCCCTACGAGGGAATGCCAAAAAGTTCCTGGCTTTAAAGGTATCGCGAAAGGCCTGGTTAGAGGCCAAACCTTCCGAGTTCTTTTACAGGGCTTAGAAAGACTGAAGGACCGTTGTAATAAGTGTGTGAATCTGGGAAGGGAATATGTTAAATAAAATCATAATTAATTGATCTTCCTGTATTTTCTTTTACCCAAAGCCAGGAACTTTTCAGCACCCCTCGTATATGTAGACGAATTCTATTGGCTACTACACGTGTTTATCATAAGTAAAAATATAGAGTGTAATTTATCTTCATTGACAGAGAATACTTCTGCTCTGAAGGAAGGAAGCTTTGTACTGGCGTTCTACCTGCTTGAAAGAGCAGACAAATCTCACTCAATCTACACAATGTGGTGCTACAAAAGGTATAGAAACAATAATTAATATAGTCCTCTATACACAAACTTATGGATAAAGGTGGTATGATCACTGTAGGAATGCCGTTGGTAATACATCTGTACAGTCACAGCTGATTAAAAGCCAAATAACAGCAACAACAATACCAACAACAACAGTGATTGCTGAATATCTATAAAGTGCAACTGGAATAATATCAAACAGTTGTTTACATATCCAAAAGATACAGCTGCTTTGCACATAAACATCATAGACTGTACCCACAAAAGTTTTCTAACTGATTGACAAATGTCTACCCCTTTAGTCTATATACATTCTGCCTACTCTGTTTCTCGCTGTCCCAGCTCTAATGAACCAGCAGGCTGCATACTCCTTGAGAAGAAACCTGTTCGATACACACGGTTTTCATTCTCTCGATACTCCGATTTTTGTCGCACTCCTCAAGGCTTGCATAAAACACTTTGGAAACACGAGAGTTGATCCCTGTCATTTTCTTCATTAAGTATCAACATATTGGAGATGGGAAGGGTAGGAAATGGCTTTGCCCGTTCAATTAAGTACCGCATCTACCAGTGTATAAAGTGCGCTGTTTTAAAAATAGTTTTAAATGTATAAAAATTTGCCCTGCGTCTGATTCGGCCGTATTGCGGAAGGGAGCAGGATCAACATAAGTCTACTTGGCACAATCATTTCTATTAGTAATAAAATATTGGAAACGAGCCAAAATATCACAAACAGTTTGCACAAACTTACGAAAAGTCACAGTATGACGGTTGTTACGTGGGAAGGTCACATCTCACTGTACCTCCCTCCACACCATACATAACATACACCTAATATATGTCTTACATTATTTAATGATTTTATTACTATTCTTTTGTTCTGAGAAACAATGGATTTTTATCTAAATAAAATATTCTATAAAGATGACTGCAATGTTAACATACTTTTATCCACCTGTCAACTATTTGTAATGAGTGGATGGTAACAAAATCCCATCTGAGGTGCGCATCTTGGTAGTCGATTGTAGTAAAACAGAATATCATTGTCAGAAGTACTAATTTTATACCCTGAATGGCAATTTACTTGACTAAAATATAAACAACTACATAGCTGATCTGAGAGGAGATATGGCTGAGACAGGATGTTTCCATGACGCAGTTCATGCATGGACACACAGTTTATTCCAGTACACTGACATAATTTTGTATTTACATGTACAGAATCATACACTCCCGCTACAAAACCTCTTTCAATAAATCTATCGTGAAACACTAAATTTGTTTTAGCATAAAATATACTTGTAAAATAGGGATGCGTCTTCATCTTATACGCCTGCAAATACGGTAACAAAGTTAACTATTTGCCAGCAATTATTTGCCTTTTATCCTCTCAGGGTAAATGAATAATTTATCAGCCCTGCACTGAGTTCATATCTTCTCTTTCTCTCTCTTTTTCCCTGTTTGTCTGTGTCTCTTTCTGGAAGTGCTCTGAAGAGAGACGGGATTCGCTAGGTCTAACAATACCCAAGACACTATGTCACGAATGTGTCTCATCAAAACCGTCAAGTCTCTGTTTTTCTGTCTGTCTGTCTGTCTCTGTCTACAGTGCCTTGCGGGTGTATATATGTAAATGTAGCCATGTATCTATACATTTATGTGTGCGTGTGTATTATATTTTTATATTTACATATTTAAATCACAAGTTTGTTTTGTAAAAAAACTATTGGAATTATTAAAATGCGAATATATTCTTTAGCTGCTGACATTCAGCGAAAATGATTGAAAAAATATTGAGAGAATTCAGAAATACTAAGTTGTAATGTTACTGAATAACTTAAATAGATTTTTTCTATATTTTCAAACAAATATCTTTGCAGTAGAATTATTCTAGTGTTAAATAGCTCAAAAACATCATTGCTATGAAATGTGAAATTCGCACTTACAATTCTATAGAGATTTTTTTTTAAATATGCAACAATGTATAAAGTACACACACACACACACATACCCCCCCCCCCCACATTCGTTTATATAATTATACGTCTGTGAGTGTATGTGTGGATATATCTATGCAGGTATATATGAATATATGTATAGACGTATGTGCATGTAGTATATCTATATATAAATCTACACCTACCTACCTATCTACCTACCTACCTACCTACCTGCCTGCCTGCCTACTTACCTATCTATCTATCTATCTATCTATCTATCTATCTATCTATCTATCTATCTATCTATCTATCTATCTGTCTGTCTGTCTGTCTGTCTGTCTGTCTGTCTGTCTGTCTGATCACATACATACTTACATGCAAACAAAAATACCCTGTTGTTGATGCTGAAATTCCAATGAAGGAGCTTTGGATCTTGGTTAGAAACTGGCTCTTTTTCTATTGACAAGAAATCTTGAAATAAAACTGAACAATGACATACATACATAAATACACACACACACACACACACACACACACACACACACACACACACACACACACACACACACACACACACATACATCAAACAAAAGAAAGTTATAGTGCTGATAATCCTTTCTATAAAAAGTACAAGATCTGAAATTTTGGGACGAACGGGCTTTTCGATGACATCAGCCTCAATGCTAGACTAGCACTCATTTTATCCATCACAAAAGGATAAAAGGTAACGTCGACGAAATTTGAACTCAGAATGTAAAACTGGAAGAAATGCCTCTAAGCATTTTCTTCGGCGTGTTAACAATTCTGCTAACTCACTGCTTTAGTTATGGTGCTAATAATTATTCCTACAATTGGGACAAGGCCTGAAACTTTTGGTGGGAGCGAGTTGTCGAGTTATTCGATCCCAGTGCTAGCAGGAAAGGACAAAGCCGGCATTCTGACTGCGTTCGAAATCCGGTATTCATTCAACAACTGATGAACAGGGAGTTAGGTTAATTTCAGACGGCTTTGTTGCTGCTGAGACCATATATGTGGCCGCAGGATTCGGCTTCTTGCCATACTTCCAGAAAGAGTAAGAAGTGGTTGTCAGAGAATTTCTACGATTTTTTCAACCCCAATTAATGGCCTCCTAACCCCAACCCTGATTATATTCCCATAGATTACTATGTGTGGGGGTGCAGTTGAAAAAGATACCAACCGCTCTTCCTGCAACACCAGGGCTGAGCCGGTGGCCAAAATCAAGGAAGTGTTCGAAGAACTTTCTAAGAACACAGTGAGGACCGCATGTGCCATGTTCTGGAACCGTCTTGAGTGGGGCTACGTTGAGTAAACTGGTATCTTCCAGCCATAATCTAGTTGATATCTTTTGATTTAAAAAAAAAATACTCTCATTTTTGTATGGGTTATTGCGTTTTCTTTTCTTTTTATGTGAATCGTCAAATTTAGCTCAAACGCCATGTACACATACATTCGATTATTCTTTTCTATTATAGGCACAAGGCCTGAAATTTTTGGGGAGGGGGTGCTGTCGATTAGATCGACCCCAGTACACAACTGGTACTTAATTTGTAAATATACTTGGTTCATTGTCTCAACGTTTATATTTGCTATTAATAACTACTTTTGAAATTGTTCGCAGTTTATCCCCTGTATTGCTTTTAACTACCGTCCACAGGTTTTATTTATGCTGTATATATTAATAATCTAGAAATGGAAGATCCTCTGAGTTGGTAACAAGAAAAATTTCTGTTGTAAGATTTTGGCTGGCACTTGGAGTGGAGATTGTGTAACTGTGTGGGTTGTGTTGTGTTGCGTGATCTGGGAAGCTATGTTTTCGAGTCAGAAATGACTATCACTAATGTTATTGGTACAAAAATGTCATTTTCATTTGGGAGTTAGTGGGTGCATGTGTTGAATGTTATATGTATATATATACACTCATATCTTACCGGCGAACATATATATATATATATATATATATATATATATATATATATATATATAGGAATACACAGACACAGACACATACACACACACACACAATATATATATATATATATATATATATATATATATATATATATATATATATATATATATATATATATATATATATATATATATATATTCACACACACACAATATATATATATATATATATGAGCATTATTTTGACTGTTGATACGCTTCGTTTCGACCTCGGGTGGTTCACATTTGGAATGATATGAATAGTTATCTCGTAGTTAAGCTTGCATAGCATTCAAGTGAACAAAAGATAACAAAACAATCAAAAGGCTATGTATAAACAAACAATTATAAAATATCAAACAAAAAAACACCAACGAAAGCAGTAAAGTTTATGACAAAAATATGATATAGAAAATTATAACGAATATCGATAGTCGTTAAAGAGTAAAAAGAAAAAAAATCTAAAATACTTAAAAACAAATATAGAGCAAAATTTCGTTAATGCTTTTTCTGGAAGTGTGCAATAAAAGTCAGTGTGAGCCAGAACTACCAATATTATTATTTTTAATATACTTAAACTTAAGCCTAATTGAGGTAAATTGCCGGGTCAGTAAGGTGTCCGACATTAAAGTACTAATCGATATTTTATTGACGACTTGAAAAATTAATAAAAAAGACAGATGGTACAAGAATATAAGAGAAAAATAAATAACTAAACAAAAACCTCGTAGTTTCATTAGAAGCAAAAATCATTATGCAAAAATCAGCATAAACTGGAAGTAGCTTAATTATCGTTTAGCTATATACACGGAAAATAGGGTATCTGGTGATGCCAGTAAACACTCATACAGTAAGCTTGCAGCAACTGGTATCATAACTACTGAAATTGCAATTATGAATATCGCAAATTAGGCGTACTTGAGTTTCCTCCCTTTTATGCTTGATTTGCGGATCGATATTACATTTGCATTTGCTTCCTATCGAACTGCCTTATATGATCTAATTAAGCTGGAGAAAAGTAATACTGATCTGTTAATATGCTTAATATGTCCATCCACATACCCACTATACACATACACGCGCACACATACACACACACACGCACGCACGCACGCACGCACTCACGCGCGCACACACACACACACACACACACACACACACACACACACACACACACACACACACACACACACACACACACGCACACACAATTTATGATTTTCAAGAGAGCATGAAAGACTTATGTTTCGGAACTGCAGGTCTCGGAGCGGATAAAGCTATAAATGGTAACTTGTAAATATTGGTAGAACGTCTGTCATGTTTACAGGAGATGTAGATTCGAGTCCTAAAGGGAAGATTTCAGTTTTTCTATCCAAAGGTTTTTTGATCCAATATTTATCATTTATAGCTTTATTTGTTTCGAGATCTCCCGTACCCCCCAAAGATATATTTATGTATGTATGTATGTATGTATGTATGTATGTATGTATGTATGTATGTATGTATGTATGTATGTATGTATGTATATATATATATATATATATATATATATATATATATATATATATATATATATATATATATATATATATATATATATATATATATATATCTATATATGAAACAGAAGCAGTCTAAGATTAAAATAGTCATCTGTGTACCATACTTAATGTTAACGTATCGCAAAAGCAAATTAACTGCAGCTTTCATCCGGAAATAATCCTTGTTATGGACACACTGTATCTAAAAGTAGAATATACATCACAGGCAGATGAAAATCGTCCTATCAGGTGGTTGTGAGGATGCTTAGAACTGTGGGTCTCGAAGCAGATAAAACTTGTAAATATTGTAGAACGTCTATCATGTTTACAGGAATTATGGTTTCGAGTCCCAAAGGACTGCATCGAGATTTACCGTTCTCTAAAATCAACATCCAGGTCACAACAAAGGAATACAAGACTGGAAATTCATAGGTGCTTCTACTATATGCTGATGATCTTGCCCTCGTAGCACAACCTGTAACCGAATCAGAAAAGAAATTCCAGGTGTGGAAACAGAACCTGGAATCAAGGGGTCTTAAAGTAAACTTAGCAAAGACCAAGGTCTTAGTAAACAAAGAATTGGACAGGACTCTTCGCCCTTCCGGTAAATGGCCCTGCTCGATATGCAGGAAGGATATAGGTAGAAATTCCATTCGGTGTACCCAGTGCAAGCTCTTGACACACAAGTGGTGCAGTGGAATAGTTGGAAGGTTAACAGAAAAAGTCGCGTTCGTATGTGGAAGATGTACGGAAGCCATAAAGACCACAGATACAAAAGAGCCATAAAGACCACAAAGGAGACCGCGCTAGTTTTGTCACATGATGCAGATGGATGAGGACAGTTGTGTAAAGAACTACCGAGGGAAGTTGTAGAAGAGGGAAACCCAGGATTCTTATTCATTGTTGCTTCTCCAATAATCTGGAAGAAGCTTGGTGTAGTGACTTCATTTGGATGTCACTTTGGTTTAATAATTTTGTCACATGTTATATGTACGATTCTGAAATGAGTTGTCTGTTAATGGTTTTTGACTATTTAAACTGTTTTTTTTCTTAGTTCCATTTAGCAGTAATCTTAAACAAGCTATTTTGCCTTGTTTCTCTCTCTCTCTCTCTCTCTTTGTTTTGCCTTGATAGAAAATCAGTTCCCTTTTCTATCTTGAATCATAAGTTATGTTGATCTAAATGAAAAATCATTAGTCAATTGCTACTTCCGCCAGTTTAAAAACTCGTGTTATTTGCTTTTATCTGTCTTCTGAATGTTATCTATTTATACACATTTGATGTACAAATATAACAGTTTTCTTTTTACAACTCAACATGAGCATATCTATTTGCATTCCACAGCCTAATATACACACTTCACTATTATTAATATTGTATAACAAAAGTTATTTTTTATTATTGAAGTTTCTGTGTTGTATTTTCTAACCTATACTCACACCACATACTGTCAAACTACTGGTACCAGGAAATAAAGGGAAAATGCTATATAATTCATTACTGCTGTTATCTCTGCAATCATTCCCTTAATTTCCTTCAAGCCTAAAATGAAATGGTTTATTTTTTTATACTCATTTTCCCTACTAATAGGTTTTTGAAGGTCTAAACATTTGCTTTTTTTCAATTGCTAACTATCTACATGTGATAGGGGATATGAAATTGGTCATGTTGACCAATATATGCACACAGCTTAAATATTCTTTTCTGCTCTAGGCACAAGGCCCAAAATTTTGGGGGAGGGGTCAGTCAATTAGATTGACCCCAGTATGCAACTGGTGCTTAATTTATCGACCCTGAAAGGATGAAAGGCAAAGTTGACCTCAGCGGAATTTGAACTCAGAACATAAAGACAGACAAAATACTGCTAAGCATTTCGCCCGGTATGCTAATGTTTCTGCCAGCTTGTCGCCTTACACAGCTTAAATATTGTTATAGATAAGTCTGCATCACAATAATGTAATAGCTGTAAGAAGTCTTAATCTTTTTTGCTCTTATAAATCATTGGTAAAATTTATTTTCCCTGTTTTTTGAGTTGTCTCTAAATTATCATTTTTCAGATATATTTGTAATATTTCAGATTGAGCTAAGGTGGCAAGTGGCATTCTGTCCATCTTTATGGTCTCACTTCAAATTCTGCTGAGGTTAACTTTGCCTTTCATCCTTTTGGGATCAATAAAATAAGTACCATTTGAGTACCGGGGGCAATGTAGTACTGAAGGCTGATCTCAAAATACTGAACCTTACGAAAGAGATGTCAGAGGACCGAGATATGTGGTGTATTCCTGTACTCAAGAAGACCCGCCCACCACAACAAAAATGAGATACTAAAACCTAGGTGTCTCGTGGAAACCATCGGTGTGGGTGCTGGCGTCACGTAAAAAGCACTGGTGCCACTTAAAAAGCACTGGTGCCACTTAAAAAGCACTGGTAATGATGCCACGCAAAAATCGCACCCACTACACTCTGTGGAGTGGTCGACGTTAGGGAGAGCATCCGATCGTACAAACCAAGCTAAAACAGACTTTGGAATTTGATGCTGCCCCTGGCATTACCAGTTCCTATCAAGTTGTCAGTATGGAAAACGGACGTTAAATGGTGATGGATGATGATGATTTTACATTCAAGGAAGTATTAGTTAATTGTAATATTTCACTAAAACTGGCTTCACCCATAGAAAGTTTTATTATCATTAACAAAAAAATCTGTTTATATTAGATAGTATAATATGTAGTATAGATACATAGAGTAATTCTCTATGCATGATGGAACCACTTTTACATATGTACATTGATTGAACTGATTTAGACTTCATATATATATATATGAAGTCTAAAGCAATCAGTCAGTATACATATGTAATCAATATATATATATGCATTCACTCAATATACATATGTAGAAATGTATATATAAGACCATTTGGGCATTGAGCTGGCAAAATCATTATTGCTTCTGACAAAATGCTTAGCGGCATTTCTTCTGGCTCTTAACGTTCTGAGTTCAAATGCCACCGAGGTCGACTGTACTTTTAGTTCTTTCGAGTTCGATAAAATAAGTACCGGTTATGTACTTGCCCCACACTCCTTAAAAATTGCTGACCTTGTGCCAACATTAGAAAGATTATATATTAAGACCATTATGCATCCCGAAACATTACTTAGGCTATAGTAAATCCACGTTGTGTTGAGGTGTTTTTAAAACTAATCAGATTTAGACCATTATTGTGCATCCTATCACTCACTGTTATGATTTTGTATTTATGAATAGTTTTGAATTAATGATAAGGCATATAAATATCGACTTTGCTACTTCAATATACACTTAGTCTCTAGTTTGGTGAAATGCGATTTTATACCGGTATGACTGATCTTCGAATTTTAATTTTTGTCTAATCAATAACTCTATACCGATAGATTATCATGACTGAATTAACCCTCTTGGTCAATTCACTGGAAATTCATTAATTGTAGCAGATTTTCTTGATAATAATTCTGTTCCTGTAGAATGATCATATAGTCTAGTGATATTTTTACAAATCTAATAATACATATTCAGAAGATTAAGTCACATCGAACTATCCAAAAGTTTCTGTTTCTTCTTGAGTTATACTATTCCATCCTAGTAAGTTCAGTAGAGTAATACCGTGAACCCTGTGAAAAGAACCGTCAAACGAAACAGTTCAGCCTGTTTCGTGTTTCAGTCAATTATAAGTCTGTTTCAGTCAATTATATAAATTGCCATGTAATTTATATAAATGTTTCATTGATTAAGCATTTCCAGCCTTATATTTTATATCATTGCTTCAAGAGTGAGTAATAATCTAAAGAAGAAGCTTGTGACTGTATTTGTGAACCAAAAAATCGGAACTTGCATGGGAGTTAGAAGCTAGTGCTTTGGCGACAAAGGATTGTGAAGAGTATGACGTTTTGGACATACACATGACAAAGGACAAACTCATTGTATTTTCATTGGAATATAATGTTGAAGCTAATGCTAAATCATCTATTGGCGAAAGAAGCATATTGAAGTTGTAAAAAATACAAATTTTGAGAAAGCGAGGAAGTAGTTTATCTTTCAATGATCATGTGATAACAATATCCATGATGTAGAAATTGAAAACGTTAGCTTGAAATATGGGCATCACGAATTTCTAAGCTAGCAGCGAGTGGAAATGGTGATATAGGAATAACCAGGCAGCACACTGATAGAGGAAATCTAACCAGAGGAAATCTAACCAGAGGAAATCTAACCAGAGGAAATCTAACCATATTGGTGGTCACTAACTCGGAATACTCAATTTCCGAGGTGATGTTTTATAATACAAATCCACAGTATTATGGATGGACATTACAAAAGAATAGAGTCGAAAACAATATAATGCGTTCAAAATCACTGTTTTTAGGTGTCATAAATTACGTAACTCCTTTTGTCTTTAACTTCTTTTTAAAACTTCTTCATATTTATGCTTTCAATATCTGAGATTACAATTCTTCAAATATATACGTAACAAAATCTGATAGAGTTTTCGGTAAAATGTCAAAATAGAAAATTTGCGATAAAAGTGGTGTCCAACACCCGCCAATATACATATATATTTTTGTAGATTCGTATTCTATGATGCTTAAAACATACACATCCGAAAAAATTTATGCCATATTCGTGTACTAGATAACTTCCTACTTATTCAAGAATATCTTCTGGATGATATCCTTCATTATGGTCCGTTACTCATTCTAGTATCGTGTTGTGCAATGATCATGAATAAGATGTTCAATTATTGAGCAACTTATGGATTTTTTTCTTCCTGAACAAAAAAAGAAAAATATTTTAAAATCATTTCAACATAATCGTGATCTGTGTCCTCCTCAAAATTTATTAAAAGTGTAATTTTACGCTAAAATGCACCTATGTCTCCGATATTGGGTTCAAATTTTGGCACAAGGCCAGCAATTTTGAGGAAGGGGCAAGTCAGTGTTCAACTGGTAGTTATTTTATCGACCCCGAAAGGATGAAAGGCAAAGTCGACCCTGGCGACATCTGAACTCAGAGAACGTAAAGCCTGACGAAAAAAAAAACAAAAAAAACACCCCGCTAAGCATTTTTTCCGTGCTAACGCCTCTACCAGCTCGCCGCCTTGCCTATGACACAAATACACATCTGCCAGCGGTTATCTCGGTTTCCTACACACACACATACACACATACACACACACATGCATACATTTATTAATATTTAGCAAAAGTAACACCTTTCTCGGTATAGGAATGTGAGCTATTCTTACTTTTCATGCTGCATTATCACCTTCTTATTTCTTTATTGCCCACAAGGGGCTAAACATAGAGGGGACAAACAAGGACAGACAAAGGCATTAAGTCGATTATATCGACCCCAGTGCGTAACTGGTACTTAATTTATTGACCCCGAAAGGATGAAAGGCAAAGTCGACCTCGGCGGAATTTGAACTCAGAACGTAACGGCAGACGAAATACCGCTAAGCATTTCGCCCGGCGCGCTAACGTTTCTGCCAGCTCGCCGCATTATCACCTTCTTACAGAGCGCGTACCTCACTCAGACTGTCTTCACATCGTGAGAGATAGAAAAGGTATGAATTTCGTGCATCTTATCATTCCACTTCGGTATTTTAACTGTAGCAGTTACTTTTGTTGTAAGGCAGATGTGTATTTGCATTGGTTGGTAACTTACTGTGCATCTCTTCTACTAATTATGCTTTTGTCTTCCAGAAACATTTGTTTTACCTGTACACCATTTCCATCAAGTCATTTATCATGTTCTCTAGTCATATTCGCTGTGTATGGGCAGGTTATTGTTAGGTTGTTGAAAGTTGGTCTTTTTTGGAAAAATTCTGCCGACTATCTTGCACCTCAGGCACACAGAAAATTGCATGTGACACTAACCAACATGATTCAATTATCTTTTGTTGATTATTTTCTTTTTGTTTTCATTTTAATTATAAATCTCTTAATATTTGTATATACCTACCGATTCGATTTGGGTGAATCTCTTTAGCATGAAGCAAGTAATTAATACCTTATTAATTTACGCCGTATTATTTCATTATGGAAGGAGAGAAAGAAAGGAAAAATATTTTGGCAAAGAGTAAGGTAGGAAAGAGATAATGAAGGCATTTCACTCGGAGTTTTTGTTCATAGTGCATTAGCTTTGTGAGCTGTGTGAGTGTGTGTGGAGAGAGAGAGAGAGAGAGAGAGAGAGAGAGAGGAGGGGAGAGAGAGAGAGAGAGAGAAAGGGAGAGGGGAGAGAGAGAGAGAGAGAAAGGGAGAGGGGAGAGAGAGAGAGAGGAAGAGAGTGAGAGGGAGGAAGGGAAAGGGAGCGAGAAATAAACTAAAATGAACTTAAGTATACAGATTGAAAAGAACAATTTGAAGTTATTTTCATTTCTGCGAAAAAACAAAAAAACATAGGTGCTGGAGTGGCTGTGTGGTAAAGAGTTTGCTTCCCACCCACATGGCTTGGGTTCAATCTCACTGCGTGGTATCTTGGGCAAGTGTCTTCTACTATAACCTTAGGTTGACCAAAGTTTTGTGAGGGGATTTGGTAGACGGAAACTGAAAGAAGCCCGTCGTATATCTATGTATATAATTATGTCTGTCTGTGTTTGTCCCCCCATCACCACTTGACAACCGGTATTGGTGTGTTTACGTCCCCATAACTTAGCAGTTCGACCTAAGGGACCAATAGAATAAGTATCAGACTTAAAAGATAAGTACTGGGGTCGATTCATTCGACTAAAAATTCAAGGCGGTGCTCCAGCATGGCTGCAATCTAATAACTGAAACAGGTAAAGGATAAAGGGTATATGTGTGTGAGTGTGTCTTTGGGTCTGTTTTCCCCTTGCCCCATTGCTTGACAACTAGTGTTAGTGTGGCTACGTCCCTGTAACTTAGCGGTCCGGCTCATGTGATCGATAGAATAAGTACCAGGTTTAAAAAGTATTCTGGGGTCAAGTAAAACTTTTCGGGGTGGTGCCCCAGCATGGCCACAGTCAAATGACTGAAACAAGTAAAAAAATAAAAGAAAAAGCATGAAACGGTAGATACCAATAAAACTGCAGTTATTCCATGGATCATGACTCTGTTATGCTGTTTATCTGATATTGCCATTGCCACTGATGTGTTGTACAAGTAGAGGTTTGCTCGTCCATTTATGCTTATGAGCAATTGTCGTGCATAAATAAAGGAGAATCACAGCTGTTTGGCTGGAATTATTCTATCTCTGTAAATTGTTGGTTCAGTGTTCTTTTCTAGAATTTGACGCAAGAGAAATTATTTCTTATTTAATTTGCAATGGTTTCCTTCTTAAATACAATTATTCTTTAAAAAATTATTATCCATTCAATATTTATAGTATTCTATATTATAACATCAACCATCTATAATTCACTTACTGGATTATATTAAATCAAAAATAGTCATTTGAAAAGACTATGGTTTATCGCTAATGAAATATTAACATAATTACAATAAATTAATTAGAAATATGCTGTTTTGTCTGAGCAGATATCAAATGAGTTTTGCATGTATCGTTTTAGTTTCTTTGATTTTTGTTAAAAAATGTGAAACCAAATGGATATAAAAAATGGATTTACTTTCAAAATTTGGTAGAGGGTCAGTAATTTTGAGGGAGGGGATAAGTCAATTACAGCGAACCCTGTTACTCAACTGGTACTTATTTTATCGATTCTGAGGGGATGAAAGCAAAGTCGACCTCAGCGGAATTGAACTCAAAATGTAAAAGCGGAGGAAATGCCACTAAGCATTTTTCCGGCGTGTTAACGATATTGTTAGCTCGCCGCCTTGATGAGGGAAAAATATTGACTTCAAATTTTGGCACAAGGCCAGCAATTTCGAACGAGGAGGTAAGTCGATTACATCGACCCCAATGCTCAATTTATACTTATTTTATCGACCCCGAAATGATGAAAGCCAAAGTCGACTTCGGCGGCATTTGAACTCAAAATGTAAAGACGGATGAAATACCACTCAGTATTTTTCTTGGCGTGTTAACGATTCTGCCAGTTCGCTGCCTTGAGGGAAAATATTGGGTTCATATTTTAGCACAAGACCAGGAATTATGGGGAAGAGTGCTAATTGATGACATCGACCCCAGTGTGCAACTGGTACTTAATTTATCGACCTCGAAAGGCTGAAAAACAAAGTCGACCTCGGTGGAATTTGAACATGCAGACAGACGAAATTCTGCTAAGTATTTTGCCCGGCATGCTAAAGATTCTGCCAGCTCGCTACCTTGAGGGAAATATTAACAGTTTAATAAGATTTTACGTCTCGAGCTCGGTATGTTTCAGTAAAGTTAGTTGATTGCGTTAGAGTACAGTATTGATAGCAATCACTTATTGTAGTGGTTACTTAAACTCAATATCAACCGAACAAATGGGCCCGGTATATTTCAATTATAACTTCAGTTAGTATTTATTTCTCATATTCCTTGCTACTTTTAAAATTATTTCAATAATTAACTCACTGAACTTGGAGTACGGTGAATAAACTGTCGTCTAAATTACGCAAAAATGAAAATAACATCTCATTTTAACTGATATACTTAGCAAAATTACATGAAAATATCTTGAAATACTAAAGAGTAAATTTATTCAATAAAATCGCCATTGTCTTCAATAACGGACTCCAGACGACTTCAGAATATCCTGTAGCACTTCTGGACGATCTTGTTTAAGTTGGGCGAATGCTGCTATAATCCTTGTCTTCAGTTCATAATTGGTGTTACAAGGAGTTTTGTTGGTCTCTCGCTCAACTGCGCCCCACACATAATGATCAAGGGGTTGAAGTCTGGGAGTTGGGTGGCCAGGTGGTAGGAGTGAGATGGCCACAAAAATTGTCCGACAGCCATAACTGACTTCTCCTGCTGGTGTGGCATGGTGCAGAGTCCTGTTGCCAGACATAGTCTTCCAGCAGCCACCCTCTTGACCCACGACAGCACTACCTCCTGCAGGCATTTGATGTAGGCCTCCGTATTTTATTGTGAAGCCGTGTTGGAAGATGAATGGAGGCATAACGTCGCTATTACTAGTGATCACTCCAAACACCATGATGTTGACTGGGTGTTTGATATTCATCACTCTCGGTACATGTCCTTAGATTGCACTGCCCTGAGATTGACACTCAAACACTCTGAAATGTTCCGGCGCGAATACCAAGCAATACAGCATGTAGTTTCCAAATTTCTGGCAGAGTGAACTGCGTCATGGCGCTGTTTTTCTCACCGACGGTACCCAACTGACCCTACTATACAGTGTAGTCAACAAAATCAAAAACAAACAATGTGCATGCGTGAAATATAAAATGGCGACATTTTACCCTGTATATGTATACGTATATGTATAAGTGTGTGTGCGTTTGTATGTTTATAAGTATATATATAAATACCTATATGAGTTACAGTGTTTGTATACATATAAGTTTGTACATATGTATGCATACATGGGTATGTATGGAAATCACACGAACCTATCCAGAGATATGATGGCTATTATCAACCTGCATGGATTATAGGAGTGGAGTGTGGAACCGTTTGTCGAGACTAAAGCTTTTGGTAAACTATCGTGCTTTCAGTACATCTAAGTTTCTGCATACATACGTACATGTATATATATACGTATATATGCATGTGTGTGTGTGTGCGTGTGTGTGTGCGTGTGTGTGTGCGTGTGTGTGTGTGTGTCTATGTGTGTGTTTGTGCGCGCGCGCGCACACACACAAACGTTTATGTACACGTAGTTTTATATTCAAATATGTATATGTATATATTGCACTTCATTACTTGTATAATGTTATGGTTTGAGCAACCATATTTTTGAAGATTTTTTATTAATCTGTTGTTTACGTTCACCACATACATCGATTCCTCGATTTACATAAATATTCACGCGTTTGTATGCATCAGTGCGTGAGTTTGTGTGCTCATGCAAATGTGAATGTGTACGTCCCCACGTGAATCCTAGAAAGTGTAAGTGAATGCATAGAGACATACATATCCTTTATGTACGCGTTCTTGTAAATATATGTACATGTATATATATATGCACACACACACACACATATATAACTCCATACTAAAAATAAGAGCCATCGTCATGAAACATACATTACGATAGTACAATAAGTACAATTATAAATTTATTTATATTCCATTCCCAATCACAAATCCCAGTCAAAGATAAAATAACTTAATCAGAAATTTCTTGTTAAAATACACCTACAGATTATGAAAAAATATTTCTATTTATAATTCACAAACACATCCTTATTCCATATACTAATCAGCAGTATTCACATATTTGTACATTCATGTGTCTTTCAGGGTTCATGAAACAATTTTCCACAGAAAGATTAATAAAATATTTTCATGCAAATTATTTTATATATATATATATATATATATATATATAAAATACTCATCTTATCTATATAATTAGAATATGCTTAATGGAATGTTTACTTATATATTTTTATACTATGTTTAACAATTGATAATTAAGAAGTTCCTTAACCCCTTGTGGGTCACTGGGATGTTGCAGCAATGCAACAAATCTTGGGCGTGAAAGCCTGGCGGAGTCCATCCTATTCCGGGCTAAACTCATTTCTACAGCTGAGTGAACTGGAGCAACTTGAAATGAAGTGTTTTGCTCAAGAACATAACGGGTCGCTCGATCCAGATCGAAACCACAATCTTACGATATTGAATCCAGCACTCTAACCACTAAGCAACGCGCCTCCATTAGTTGTACTCCTTTCTACAGCTGAGTGGACTGGACCAACGTGAAATGAAGTATTTTGCTTAAGGACACAACGCATGGTCCAGGAATCGAAACCACAATTTTACGATCGTAAGTCGAACACCCTAACTACTAAGCCACACGCCTCCACTTAGATTATGTTGCAAATTGTTAATAGCCTATACCTGAAAACAGTTTTCACACCAAGTGAGGTAGCCGATATATATTTAAGAACAATTCAGTCATCGGCGAATTTATTTTATCACCCCCTGCTGATCGGAAGCGAGAAACGTCGAACAGCGAATCGCATCGATTCGATTTTGAATATTATTCCACTCGATACAACGTTATTGAGGACTTTCTGCAACTTAATCGAATCCACACCATTGTCATACTATTACATACATGCTTCATACATACGCAAATGGATACATACATGCATACATGCATACATTCATAAATACATACGTACATACATACGCGGACTGCTGTATACATACACACACATTCTCTGTTTGGAGCTAGGAAGTCATAGTTCAAATGTATACCCAGTACACTTGTTGGAGAGAATGGATATATGCATATAAGCAGCAATTGAATTTTAAGTATAAATTGGTTAAAAATGATTAACTCTAGTGAAGGAGGCCTCTATATAGAAATCAGGAAATCACTTTAGTATTTCAGGTCGAGTAGAATGCGTCATGTGTTTTTTTTATGAACGTACCTTATCAGCTCTAACGAAAAATAAGTTTTTTTTAAAGATGGAATAATTGACATATATTCTATTCTGTTATCAATGTTATCCACCGGGAAAATTTAATTGGAGAATCGCGTTGTATTATCATTGTTAAATTCAAGTCATATCATCATTTACTTAACTCAATTAAAGTAAGAAGATTTTTGAAAAATCCTGTTATTGATTGAGTAGTTCTATATATTATGACAATTCATTCATATCGTTTTCATAAGTTACAATGAAGAAGAACATGCCCGAGGATAGGAAGCTAATCTATAGTAGTTATTTAATAGTCGTATTCTTAATTGTTTTGCTCTAAACTTAAACAGCTTTTTCTCCCTCTAATGAATAGAACGTTTCGAATAATTGTAGTAGTGGCTACTTTAACCGAGAGAACATTTTTACAGTGGGCGTCAACTTAGTTTCAGTAAATATTTCGATCTATAGAATTATCCTTATATTTTTCTTTCTTTGTTTCTACTTCCACCCCTTTCCTTATCTTTTCATATCTTCATTTCTATTCTTTTAGTCGCTCCCGTCCCCCTTTCTGTCTTTTTATATATTACACTCCTTCTCAATTGCTCATTCCGTCGTCACACTTCTCTATATTCAGCTCTATAATCCCCCACGCCTTAATTCCCTGTATCAATCCACTTCCATTTGGTCCATTTGTTTTCTTCCTAACTTGTAAGGATGTAATTCACTCCAACAATCCACATTCAGTTTGAAGAACGTCACACAGTTTTCTTCTTTACTTCTATTCTTTATAAATTTTTATTTTAATTTTCCCTTCTTTTCAGACATTGCTTCTACTAATCAACATTGAAGATGGACATTAAATATTTGTGTTCTATTCTTTTTCTTGGCCATCTGATTATATAAGGATTTCTTTATTGCTAATTTTTTTCGAATCTTTTATTAAAACTCTGACCAGATGTAAATTTTTAATCTTACAGTTTCAATGTTTTCCGTTGCAAACTTGAAAAAACAAATGGACAACGAGGTTTAGCATTTTCAAACATAATCTGAGGAGTGAGAAGGGAAACCTGTCCAATCGAAAAAGAAAATAGCCAAATAGATTGCTTGCTAAAATCTTACACAAAAGGCATGAAAGCATTTAAATCACAAATGAAAACAAGTCGCAATATTAGGAGAAGCCATGCCAAAAATTGATTTAGTGAAATTTAACCCTGTTTATAATAACATAGAAATTCATTTCCTGGTCAGTGACTTTCTGAAGGTTTCAAAGAATGGGAATGTCAAACAAGGTGTGCGCTAATATCTTTTATTTCGTTAATGCATTTCTGTTCAGGATAATGAAAATTCTGTTAAATATAACGTATATTTTAAATAATGTTCATATAATCTCTTTAGAAAATGAAAAACAATATCAAACTTTATAATACTTTACCATTGTATATTGAATATGAAAATATAACCAAGATGTGTATTTCTGTTGTGCTTTAAGTAAATTTGTATGACACGTGGGTACAATAAATCATAATAGAGTGAACGTACTCTAATTATGTCTAATGTTGGCTTGAAAAGTGATGATTATTATTTTAAAAGTTAAGTGGTAAGTAATGTATCTTTAGCTTAAATTACTAAGTCAATTAGTATTTTAGGCAGACTATAATATAGTTGAAGTGAAAACCGTATTGTTTGGGCAAGCTCCAATCAACCCTACCCGATTTCGATTGGCAGTTAGAACCATCTAACCTTATTTAGGATAAAGTGAACCCTGAACAGCATAATGCACAATTATCTCCCATTTTATTACAACTAGAAAAATATGCGTGTGTGTATGAATGAGTGTATAAATATTTTTTATATCGTTACTATTATGCAAAAGTGTCGTAAGTCCAAAACGTTGCTTTTCCAGGAAGCGAAAAAATAGTTTCACCATTACATTTCTTTTTACATTATCAACAGTTTCAGCTTAACAACAACACTTTATTGGGTGCATAAAATCGTAACTCCATGCATATATGATATTTTCAGTTAGAAATATTTTCGCAAAACTGTCATATGTGGGACTTTTGAAAAATGCTAAACCATCGTACTACACTTTAACAATTTTCATGCCTTGGCATCTGAAGCAACTGGAGATACGATACTTTGACTAAAAGAACCGGTTATTGCAAGCAAAATTAAACATCGAAAAAAAAACCGCATTTGGCCAAATTTGGATACAACAGTTTAACATAATAACAAGGATATATATATTTGCGCGTATATATGTGTATCTATAATTATATATATATATATATATATATATATATACAAAAATATACGCCTCCTTTCACCATACTGATCTTGCCTTACCCCCTTCACTCTCCGATTAATGACATACCTTCCTTCACGCCTTGTATTTCTTCTTGCTCTTTCTCTACCTATCTACTCCCCACTTTCAGCTGCTTACATTCTTCCTCCCCACTACCGTTTGCTCTTGTTCTTCCTCTTCTCCCCTTGAAGTTTTAAATCTCTAGCACTACTATGGTGTGTATCTGTGCTTTTGGAATAAATGTCAATTGTGATTGTGGTGTTGTTTTTAATTACCATTATGTCAAGAAATAGTAATTGTGTGTTGCTCATTTCTCTTGTGAATTTGAGACTAGGGTGTAGATTATTGAGGAGGGTGCTGAATTCTTCCAGATTTTCTAGGGATTTGGTCCAAATTAGGAAACAATCATCGAGGTATCTTTTCCATGTGTCCTCTATATGTCTTCTAAAGGTCATGCCGTAGTTCTCTTCAATTTTTTCTATATAAGTTTTGTTTCAATACAGAGTTCGCGAAAACTGGAGCAAATCGCGTTTCCAAAGCTGTGCCTCGAATTTCGAGGTAGTTCTTTTTCTGTTTAAAAGGAATGTATTGCTTTCGAGGATGAGGCTGACTGCGTCTAGTATGAAGGCTACAGTAAATATACTGGGGATAGCTTCTCTGTGTTTCTGGACCCACTATTTTATGGCGGTAATTCCCAAATCGTGTGGACTGTTCGTATGTAAGTTTGTTACATCAAAACTAACAGTGAATTGGATTCTGTTGTTTTGGGCAGATGTGACAGGAAATCGATGTAATCCTGAATGAAACTGGGTATGTAACATTATCCTAAAACCACTATGTAGTTACAGTAAAAAACTTCACCAGTCGTAGTTTCCGACAAAAGTTTTGGGCATCTTCCTCCAATTCCTGATGGTTGACTATAGGTGTAGGTGTGAATTTTAGCCCTTTCATCAATAATCGAAGTTCGTCACTATCTATATTTCTTTAATAATTTTAGGTTCTATCCTATCAGTTGTTTCACAGTTGTTTCTTCTTGGACTTTTTCTTTCTCCGGTGTTTGCTGTCCTGCCTTAAAAAATAAATTCTTTTTTATATATTATTTCTCCTATTATTAACATCATTTCTCTGGTGAGCTTTGTATTTTGGTTGTGGTATTTGGTTAGGCACGTTTTTTCTCTTGTTCCTAGGTATGGGTATATTATTTGTATTTTCAGTTGGTGCAAAGAATTTTTGGGGTTTATTTGAAAGTCTAGCATAGTTTTTTTGGGGGACGCTTAGGGACATTGTTATACTTTATAGAAGAACTTTGCAAACAAATTCATTTTGGAAAATACTGCACCTCAGATAAGATTAAGTCTAATAAAATTTACATGACAGTCAACAATATTGGACTTGAAGTAAAAGGAAAAAAAAAACACAGGCTTTCAAATTAAAACGTACTTTATTAACCTGTTATCCACTCTATACAATGAAGTAAGCATTGGAGATAAATCACAATGAAAGGCTCTCAGGAAAGTAAAATGAAAGACGTGCTGGGCATGAAATGAAAAGCTTTCAACAAATTGTTCAATAGCAATATTCTTTCTTCTCCAGAAAATGTCGACACTTTCGAAAAATCGTAAATCTGTATGAAGCAGTAACTGTAAGGCTTCCCCACCCAAAGAACAACTTCAAACAAAAATTAGAATTTCTGGGAAAGATTGGATACATACAAAACAAATTTTAAGACTGGATGAGTGTTCTGGGTAAAGACAAAATTAGTTCTAAACTTTCCCTCAAATTTCGCTTTATATACTGTCAGGAATATAACTAGCTTATCAGATGCAAAAATGTTTTACTAAGGTGAGATAGAAATAATATTATGATTGAAAATAACAAAACAGTAATATTCCTAGCAAAAGTATGGCATTTACTCCACCTCTCCAAGTATTAAGACAAGAGATATAAATCTCTTGATACGAAAAGAATTTTCCCCACCAGCTTGTCTTATATCAAAAAGATCGGCATACCATCTTACGCTGAAACTACCAGGAAGTTCAATTCGCATTAGCGAGATCATATAACCGACACACACCATGATGTTGCACTACCCCCTCCATCCTGCCCGTTGTATTTTCAACATTATCAGAACACAAGATACTCCTTTTTTGTCACAAATCGCATGCCCATTAGAGAAGTTAGTAAACCGCGCTCTTAATCACTACGCCATATGCCCGTGGGCAATTATGGAGTGAATTTTAGGGCTTATAAATCTAATATTTTTCTAACGATCTGTTAAGCAACAACTACCCCAAAAGTATACTATCCACTCCAATTATGAAGAAGAGAGAGGATGAGGCCAATAAACTGTCCACAGTCTGTTTACCCTATGTGAAAGGCCTCTCCGAAAAGATACAAAAGATATGCAGCTCATATGACAGGACAATATTCAAGAGTAATACAACACTTCGCAAATATCTCCTTCGAGTAAAACCACCAATAGAAGAGAATATGACCAAAGACTGCGTGTACTCCCTCCCATGCAGCTGTGGTAGATTATACAAAGGCGAAACATGTCGCCCCCTCAAAATAAGAGTAGACGAGACGAACATCGCAAAGCTGTGACACGAGGAGATAGTGATAAATCGGGTATAGCTGATCATGTATGAAAAAATGGAGACCACTTCCCCCTGTGGGATGAAGTTAAAATAATAAACAGAGAACCCCACTGGAAAATACAAAAACTAAAAGAAGCAGCACATGTGCTAGGACACAACAACCTCCTAAGCAGACCGAGTGCAGATATGAGTAGCATATGGGACCCGGTATTAAGGAAGGATAGAAAAATATTAGATTTATAAGCCCTAAAATTCACTCCATAATTGCCCACGGGCATATGGCGTAGTGGTTAAGAGCACTGGCTACTAACCCCAAGATTCCGAGTTCGATTCCAAGCAGTAACCTGAACAATAATAATAATAATAATAACAACATCGAATGAGAACCCAGGTTTGAAGAAGGCTGGAGGGTATATCAGCCAAAACGTTGTGTTAACAACAAACACGATGAGGACAAATATCCGTCGAATGTAAATAATGACCAAATTTAAGAGTGTGAATATATTTCCCCCAGCTTAAGCCTGTTTTATACACAAAAGTATTTTGTATGTATATACATATTTTGTATGTATATACATATTTTGTGGTTGTGGACCTTGTTGCTGTAAACGATGAATAAGTGTTCCACAATGTCTTGCTGAAGAACTTGCACAATTGATTTATTTAAAGTGGTCAAATGTTTGTACTGTACATTAGTTCGCCCTCTCCATCGAATCGATATTGCTTGTACAGGTGTACGGTGTGTGTGTGTGTGGCTTGTACAGGAGCACGATGTGTGTCATGTGTCGAAGTGGTTGCAGAGCAACGTGAAATGAAGTGTTTTACGCAAGAGCACAACGCATCGTGATTGAAACATTCTAACCTCTAGGTCACGTGCCTTTACTACATACGTACACACTTACATACATATATACATAAATATATACATACATATACACAACACATGTATCCTCGGGGTTATTAAATTGATGTGATTTTATCCATATTTCTAAATTATTACTGGTATTGTTTTACCATATAGTAATGTATCACGTTAGCAAGAATCAAAATTTAATAGATTTGTCCTATTAGTAGATACTTACATACATACATTTATATATATATATATATATATATATATATATATATATATATATATATATATATATAATATTAGGGACAAAATCCAAAATTACAGGTAAAAACTCAATTAAAATCAATTTATAAAAAAATTAAAATTAAATTGAGCTTTATAGATAAAATATATATAAAATATATAGTTTTAGGGAAAATAACCAAGTTTCAAAAACTCATCGATGAAAATCCACTATCACATATAGAAAAATTAATAATTAAAAGCACAATAAATGAGTATAATATAAAGTAAAGTAAATATCATAAGATAAATATCATAAGATAAATATCATAAGATAAATATAATAAGATAAATATATATATATATATATATATATATATATATATATATATATATATATATATATATATATATATATATATATATATGTATTTATGTATGTATGTATGTTTATTCAACAACATCTCTATATATTCGACACCAACCGCTTTAACGAAAGAATAAAGACAACAGAAACTTTCAAACTTAATGGTATTGAAATGTACAAATAACCTTATAAACCGAGCAATTGAAAGTTGAAGTGACTAACGGTGTTTCATGTCAGATTATCAACCTACACTTATGCAGGAGACTCGTATGTTCAAAAGTTCAATGAAAAGCGAGAGAAAGTAACGAAACCTCTCGAGGGTTACAAATATTCACAAGTAAATAATTTTCAACACTTGCAATGTATTTGTGTCAATGATCAGGTTGCAGATGTGTGCAAAATTTTGACACCTTGAGAAATGAACATTAAATGAATATAACAGCTATGTCTGTTCTTGAAAGGCTAAACTATCTCATCCGTAATTCAATTGCTAAATACAGCCATATTTCAATGACAATCATATTTACATTAATGTTTGCAATAATATTTCCAATAAAAATTACACTAATTTTTATGTTATAATGATTAATAATGTTTTCGCTATGCGGCCTAGCAGAATCACGAGCTCATTGGATAAATTACCTGGCGACATTTCTTCTGACTCTTGACGTTCTAAGTTCAAATCCTGCCGAAGTCGTTTTTTTTTGTCGGTGGTCGATAAAAATAAGTACCAGTTAAACACTGGGGTCGATGTGATCGACTAGCCTTCTTCCTCAAAATTTTAGGCTTTGTGCCCGTAGCAGAAAGAAATAATTACTGAAAATTAAGCACATTAATGCATTTATTATAATTCTTAAAACTTTTCTATATACTCACATCGTTAAAACCACTGCTCTACTAAATAGTAATTTTGTAAATCTCCATGCAGTTTTGTGTACTACTCAGAACACTTGAGTAAGACTTCTTCTGATTTTTATGTTAATGATAATGACGTGTGTATATTTGACATTATTGTGGAAATATTTTCCAGCTCACTTTATTAGAGATGCTTTATACTCAATGTATTGAAAATGCTTTCAATTGATAGTCTTATAAATGATTTAGCGAACGTTTTAAACAATTCGCGGTATAACAAACGTCTTAAAATTAATTTTATTACAATTTTTTTTTCTAAAAAATTAATTTCTGCTTCAAGCACTAATTAATTCTAAAATAAAAATGAATTTTTAACATGTCACTTTCGTGAAAAATTGAATTGCAGAATTTATGTAAAGCAAACAAACAAAAAATTTCTGGATTATATTTAAGAATACGTTAATTAATAACTTCCCAACGTCTCATTTATTTGAAAACAGCTGTTCCAGCTCAGAGTATTGTTTAAATACAATGTATATATATATATATATATATATATATATATATATATATATATATATATGTGTGTGTGTGTGTGTGTGTGTGTGTGTGTGTGTGTGTGTTTGTGTGTATATATCTCTATATATATCTATACATATGCATACATATATACATATATTTACACACACACACACACACACACACACACACACACACACACACACACACACATATATATATATATGTGCTGTGTTAAAAACACAATAAATATCAGAGAGAGAGAGAGAGAGAGAGAGAGAGAGAGAGAGAGAGAGAGAGTGAGAGAAACTTGTTCCAGCAGCGACCAGCGAGAACGCTATATGCACTTTAGCCTTTTTTGAGTGTTTCCAATGGCGCATAATCTCAGCCAGCCACATACTTGGAGGAGCCCCCAAAAGCCGAAATCCATCTGGTACTCTCGCTATCCGCAAGTGGGACAAATTTTCATCTCCCTCTGTTATGTATTACGTCCACAAGCGACTTAATCTGAGAACAAATATCTCAGTAAGTGGACCGTCGACTGTGACTATATATTAAATACGATACATATATGGCTATTTGAATACTGCCTAAGTTGCGTATACCGAATTTTTATTCAGTTGAGCGGTTGTTCCCAACATCAGTGAATATTTTATTATTTCCTATATCAAAGACGACGAATTCTCTCCCGAGCCTGTAGCTGGCTGCCCATTCGCACCATTGAAAAGCCCCAAAAGATTGAAATACATTTCGAGTTCTCGTTGATCGCTGCTGGGACGAATGTATACTTAAAGTATACACACTGTCGACTGACCAGTTATTTGAATGAAGTTATGATATTGTGAAGAT
>NC_142930.1:44321693-44351693 GCF_046866305.1 Octopus bimaculoides | reverse complement strand
TATCCTTTTGTGCGTGCGTGTGTGTTTGTGTGTATGTGTATGTTGTGTATATGTGCGTTGCTGTGTACGTGTGTGTGCGTGCGTTTTCTATTGTATGTGCGTGTGTTGTTTATGCCCATGTGTGTGTGATTTATGCGTGTCTGTGTGAGTGTGTTGTGTTGGTGAGAAGTGTGTGTGCGTATGTGTGTATGTGGGTGTGTGCGTGTGTGTGTGTATGTGTGTGGATGTGCGTGTGTGTGTATGCGCGTGTGTGTTTATGTGTGTCTGTATGTGTGTGTCCGTGTGCGTGTGTGTGCACGCGTGTGTATATTTTTTGTGCGTGCGTGTCTGTGTATATTGTGTGTTTTCGTGCGTGCGTATGTGTTGTGTATGTGAGTGAGTATTGTGTATGTGAGAGGTGTGTGTGCGTGTGTGCATGTGTGTGTATGTGTATGTGTGTACGTGTATGTGTGTGTATGTGTGTGTTTGTGTATGTGAGAGGTGTGTGTGCGTGTGTGTATGTGTATGTGTGTGTTTATGTGTGTGTGCGTGCGTATGTGTGTAAGAGCGTAAGGATGTATGCCAGGTATGTGTGTTATTTTGTGTGTGCACTCCTGTGTGTGTGTGTGTGCATGTGTATGCGGCTGTGTATGTACGTGTATGTAGGCGTGCGCGTATAAATGGGTGTGTGTGTGTGTGTCTGTGTGTGTATAGGGCTGTGTAAGGTGTGTGTCTCTACCACTGTGCGTGTGTGTGTATATATGTGCGTTCGTCTATATGTGTGTGTGAGGGCGCGCATGTATGTTTGTCATGTGTGTGGGCGGTATATATGTAAGGTGTGTGGGAGGTGTGTGTGTTAGGTGTATGGGAGGTATGTGAGGTATGTGTGAATGGGGGTATGTATGGGTTGTCAGGTGTGTGAGAGGTATGTGTGAATGGGGGTATATATGGGTTATGTGTGCAAGGGTGTGTCTGCTTGGGTGTGTGTGTGCGTGTATGTTTGCGTGATTGTTAGCGTGTGTGTATGCGCAAGTGTGCGTGTGTATGTGCGTTTGTATAAGTGTGTGGGCGAGTCTGAGCGTGTAAGTGCATGCATATGTGTTGTGTGTGTGGTGTGTTGGGGGGTAGGTGTGCATACATGTGTGTGTATGGGTGCGTGTATTTTTGTGTGGGTATGTGTGCGTGTAGGAAGGGATGAAATAAATTGTGGAAAATTGTAGTGATTGTAATAAAAAAGTGAATAATGGATATAATGTAAAGTGGATGGGGGGGGGGGGTAAAAAATATATATAAAAATAATAAATAAAGAAAAGTGTTGCATTGTCGTAAAGGGGAGAGTCATAAAGAGGAGGGGGCTGGTTGAGTCCGAAGGGGAAAGATGATCTAAGGTTAAAAATATAGCGCTGTTCCAAGTGGAGTCGCGAGGGAGTGGACATATATATATATATTTACATATATATATATATATATATATATATATATATATATATATATATATATATATAAGGAACTGCGTAATCCATTTTAATCTATTTGTAAAATAATAGGATGAGATCTGGCTGCTGCTTTTAGCCGGTCCAGTAATAATGTAAAAGTTGCTTCGTTCTTATCACACATAATCACAGTTTTGCTTTTAACCACGTATGCATAAAAAATAATTATAACCAGATATGTACTGAATGAATGCAATATGTGGCTTTATGGTAACGTACGAGATCAATAATTATGAAATGCGAAGAAGTTTATGTATTATAACATTCTAGTTATAATAATCATATAAGCATGAGATGAAATATTATTTATAAATTCCATTGTAGAATATTTATATATTGTTACACACTGTACTTTTAGATAATACATACCCGTAAATTGAAAGATCAGAGTTCTGTTTAAGGTTTGATTATTATATCTCTTATGTCAGTTATTTCTGTTTTCTTTATATTTTAGTTATCTCTCGAGTGTGTATCCACATCGATTGATATTTTTATCATATCAAAGGTGTTGAGATAATTTTTTTTTTATTTGTGTTATACATTCTTTTATTCTTTTACTTGTTTCAGTGATTTGACTGCGGCCATGCTGGAGAGATTTTAAGAGATTTTAGTCGAACAAATCGACCCCAGGACTTATTCTGTGTAAGCCTAGTACTTATTGTATCGGTGTCGTTTGCCGAACCGATAAGTTATGGAAGTGTAAACATACTAACATTGGTTGTCACGCGATGGTGGTGGGGAGACAAACACACAAATACACACACACACAAACGCACGCATGCACGCACGCACACACACACACATACATACATGACGGGCTTCTTTCAGTTTCCGTCTATCAAATCTAATCCACTCACAAGGTTTTTGGTCGGCCTGAGGCTATAGTTGAAGACTCTTACCTAAGGTACCATGTAGTAGAACTGAACCTGGAACCATTTGGTTGGGAAGTAAGCTTCTTATTACACAGCCAAGTCTGAGTCGATTTCTCTCTCTCTCTCTCTCTCTCTCTCTCTCTCTCCCTCTCTCTCTCTCTCTCTATCTATCTATCTATACAAGGGGGTACCCAAAAGTAACCGGAAACGTTTTCTGTGGGAGAAATCCGTTGTACTTCAGACTTCCGCCACAAGAAGTCACTTGATGCGACCCTCAAGCATAAGTCTGCCGACCGGCGTCGTCGATTGGAATCTTACCACCATATGGTGCGTCGTTGTTTTACAGTGTTTCTCCCCTGTTCGTCGATTATATATATATGTCACTTTAATTTTTTTCTAATCTTTCAATCCCGTTGTCTCCTATTCCTCTCTCCTTCTTCCACGTGACCGGTGTCCAACCAGCCATGATCTTTCTTGGCCTGACTGCCGACCGCCAACACCTCGTATGTCCACCCCCTATGTTCCTGCCTTTAGGCTTTCACTTCATGCACGTCAGCTCAATTTGATTCCTCCTCAGTCGAAAGACACCTGTTGTTATATTCTTGTTGTTTCTATTTGTAATTGTGTACCATGTCCTCCGTTTTTTATCTTTGTTACTGTACACATCGCTAGCTTTCTTACAAAAAATCTATTGCTCTTTGCTTAGACTTTTTTAGGGGCAACCAGATCGAACAACCTCAAGTGTAACTGCCCGAAACTGTAAGGACATTTGGTAATTTGACTGAAGAAAGAAGGCCACGAATGACCCGTCCATTTTTCCCCTGTCCTAATTGTTGTTTTTCCTGTCCGCCTTTGTATCGTCTATCTGTCCAAATGTCTTATTGTCCTCTATTGCGTTTTTCTTCCAATATATATATATATATATATAAATTGCAAAAATGTCTAGTGATTGTTTGGGTGTGGTGGCTTTTGTGCCTCAGTGAACTTGAGATCTATGCCAGCCGACCGCAAACTCTTTGTAGGGCTTCCCATGTTAGATTTGTCAATGGACAGAGGCCAAACTGATATGGATGATCTCTTCCTATAGAGAAAAATGGCTTTGCATAAGGTCAATATCCCAATGTAGAAAAAATGCAAAATTACAGAAGCATCGATGATAATTCAAAGCGAACAAAACCTAGGAGCAGAAACCCACTTATCCAGCTTCTTTACCTTGCCTATTTATTTTATATGGTCCAAAGCAGTTGGAATCGAAGCATCAAACTTTGCTGCTAGGAGGGCAACATATGACGTGCTGCAGCGAAATCCAAAAGGAGCTGGAGGTGGAATACAGAATTGGAGGTAAAAAAAGCAGGGATCCAACATTAAAGAAACAGGAAAGATTGCCCAAAGTTGGGGCCAGTTGAAAAAAGTCGTCGATGGCCTTTACTCCATAGGAAGTGAAAGGTTTAAGTAAATACGTAAGAGTGATGCTTGAAATGTTTTTGATAATAGATTTGTTCAACCATGGCTTAACTATGGACTAATAATAACAACAAAAACACTAACGAATTTAAGGCAACTGACACAGTGTTGTACAGTTTATGTTATCTCGGTCGACAGTTTGCACCACCTTGTTGAACAAGTTTGCTGTACAGTTTGTGCCATTCCGATTTACAAAAACTGTAATAAATACTGGTAGAATATTAAAGTGTGTTGGAAATAAAGGATAAAAGAGGACTAGTAAAATGTCTGGGAGACATAACAAGTGTTATCTTATTTATAGATATTTTCAGAGAAGTCTCAAAAGACAGATAAGTAAGCGACTTTTAGAATTATGTGTACTTTTATGATGTTAGTGTTTAACCCAAGTCCAATGCGAATCAAGCAGTAAGGCATTCCAACAGTTACTAATTTATTTTTCCTCCTGATAGTCTAAACCTAGAATTAGATTATCTAATCTTTTGTACTAAATACATGTACAGTCACATAATCATGTGAGGCGTATAAATACTGAGGAAATGTTTCCAAGACAATTCTCCAATTAATTTCTTTGCATTTTCATAATCATATTTCTGTGGAAATGTTGGTGTTTTCAAAGTATTTATTTTCAAGTATGTCGTTAGTCGTGTAGATTATCTGGCATTAATCCTTTATCTATTCCAATAAAATATCTATGACTGTTTCATCAGTGGCACTCCACATGACTGTACCTCTGGATTACACACGATACATATTTTATAAATACAAATAGCAAATAACATAGGAAAATAAACGAACATACGCATACTGTACTTCAATTCACTGAAAAAGTCATTTCACTCAAGTTTGTAATACTTCAACAGTTAAGATTCCATTACGACTATTATTTCATTCCGAAAAATGCAGAATTTGTGTTTTATAAAAAACAAATGAGGCCAATATTTAGAAAAATATTAAAAAAATTACTTTACTTTTGTTTTTGCTTTGATCAGAAACTATTATCAAAATCAGAAACAATTATTTTTGTTTTAATCTGGATTAAAAGAGGAAACGGAATTTTTTTTTACACATCTTCATTTAAATTCTCTCGTTTTTGCTATCAAAGTCGCCTTGAAAATTTAACGTAATTGAATTTAATTTCGGTTGTATATGTCACAAAAAATATCAAGTGGATATGAATAGAGTTTCATCCAGACATGTCTCACAATTACAGATTATTTACAATCTTGTTGCAAATGACTTTTAGGAAACAACTGCTTTCATTTATAGACAGATTCAGTGAATATAATATTTAAATTTCTGAAGTGACGAATCAATAAGGTTATTTGGTTCCTTCAAAATATTTAGTGTATTTATCATTGTTCGAGAAAGTGTAGTCGGTTGCATATATTGCTGTATATTGGTTTCAAATTTTGGCACAAGACCAGAAATTGTGGGGGAGGGTGCTAGTTGATTACATCGACCCCAGTGCTCCACTGATACTTATTTTATCGACCTCGAAAGGAGAAAAAGCAAAGTCGATTCCGGTGGCAATTGAAATTCGAACGTAAAGTTGAAAGAAACGCCGTTAAGCACTTTTTCTAGAGCAGTTACGATTCAGCCAGCTCACCGCCTTTATATTTCTGTATACTAGTTTATTCGTCAGTTGGGTTTAAATTGAAAGGAGACCTAGGCACCGTTTGAACACACAATGTAATGGTATGAAAATAAATGCTCTGAAGAACTCAACTCCCTACTTATTTTACCACAATCTATAGGAAGCCAAATGTTTATCCTTATTTTTTTGCATTGGATTATCATTGTATTCTATTCCCTATCTTCGGATAATCTGTCATGGAAACCACACATTTCTCATAGTGACTCGATTCTATATTTCTACGTAGGAATGCATACAGAGGACTAATTAATTCATCTCTACACAACGTCAGTTAACTTTAACATGTAGAGTAGGTACCACATCTATGCTTTTTCACGTTGTTAATAACAACTTGAGAGAAAGAGAGAGAGAGAGAGAGAGAGCTTGGCAAAATGCGGTAAAATCGAAACTGAATGCATCTAAATTAGATGGAAATAGTGATCATTTGATTCACAATCTCATGATTTCTCTTTAGAGATTAAGGACATCTTGATTTTAGAAGGAAACTATTCATATATACTTCTATTGTAATTATGCATATGTGCTATTGCAGCAACCATGTTATTTTCCTCACAAATAATTAGAATATTACAAGTGTAGCAGCAGCATATTATTTCGAAATTATATATAGAAAAATAATTCAAGTTTTTATAGAAACAATTACAATATTTGGTCTTAAAATTGTTACTTTATCATACACTCGAAAGATTTATATGTATCCCTATGTATGTATGTATGTATGTATGTATGTATGTATGTATGTATGTATGTATGTATGTATGTATCTATCTATCTATCTATCTTATTTCTTTATTGCCCACAAGGGGCTAAACATAGAGGGGACAAACAAGGACAGACAAAGGATTTAAGTCAATTACATCGACTCCAGTGCGTAACTGGTACTTGATTTATCGACCCTGAAAGGATGAAAGGCAAAGTCGACCTCGGCGGAATTTGAACTCAGAACGTAACGGAAGACGAAATATCACTAAGCATTTCGCACGGTGTGCTAACATTTCTGCCAGCTCGCCGCCTTCATCTATCTATCTATCTATCTATCTATCTATCTATCTATCTATCTATCTATCTATCTATCTATCTATCTATCTATCTGACGGACGTGCTGTCACATCGGCTGCAGAGGTAAACCTCTTTTTGACCTTCTATTGCCCACATTTTGTTGGAATTTTAAAATATTTTTGTTGCGAAGCACCTAGGCTTCATTTCTGTGTATTTTCAAAGGCAGGAATTGGCCCCCAGGGGCAGTTTCGGCCCTCGCAAAATACAAAAATTTCCTTCTCGACATTTTTCAAATGTTGAGAAACACAATTTTGGAATGCTTGTCTTGTTCTTTTGATGAGCATTTCCCGAGGCTTCAGACGCCAGAAGAGAAAAAAGAACAGAGTAGCGCGTGCTCAAACAGTGACAGGAACGCAGTTGCTGTAAACGTCACAAAGACGGCGATTACAGCTACTAACAGCACTCTCACCACCACCACCACCAACAACAACAACAACAAAAACAACAACAACAGCAAGGACGCAAATTTATCGGCCGTCAGCACCGACACCATCACCTGTTCAACAAACTCTGCTGCCACTACCACCACCTTTGAACCCGGCAGTACCAACACCAACATAAACAAAAATATTCCAAAGGACATGTCCGCCAGCACAACAAAAACAAATTTCGCCGTTGCTATAAAGGAAAAAAGGAAAATAGTGACATTCACACAACAACAAATTAAAAACACAAAATCCCTTCTTACGAAAGAAGGCGATGATGTTAAAATAAATATACCAAAAGAAATTATAGAACAAAAAAACAAAAAATGCATCATTTATAAACTGGTAAACACAAAAACCAGACGTGCAGAAAATTTTAGCACAGAAAAGATCGAGATGTGCCTTAAACCCGTATGGGCTCATCAAGAGCATGTCACGTGGGGACGGAAATTTGCCACGGTACAGGTGCGCTTCATAAATGAAAATTTAGCGAAGCAATTTTCGACACTCTCTCTCCGCACAGATAACTTGGTGATGATACCGAGTTATCTTGGACAGAGAGTAACCAAAGTAATTATAAAGAACGTGCCATCAGAAGTAGATACTCAATGGGTAGTATCGGCCGTATGCCTCGATATGGAGGCAAATATTTTGGAGATTACGGTCGTAGAGGAAAAGAACTGGGGGGGGGGAAATCTGGAAATCCTTCTCCACATCACGGAGGAGGCTTCACGGAAGATTCCTCCAAACATTAGACTGGCGGAGGACCACAAGCTGTATGTGGTGGTAGAGGGCAGGCGGCCTCGCTGTTACTTATGCAACAACGAGGCACATCTGAAAAAGGACTGCCCACTGGCCGCTAAACAAAAACAACAACAACAACAACAACAACAACAACAACAACAACAGAAGCAACTACGAAATACCCCAACAGAAAAACTTTACTACCAACACCACCAGCAACACAAAAAACAACAGAAATATCAGCAATAACCACAACAGAAAAGACAACAGAAACTGCAAAAACAGAAGAGAAAAAAAAGAAAATTCCAAGACTGCCTCTCCCTCCCCCATATCACATACACCACACACAAATAACAAGCAGCCAACATCAACAAAAACAGCAACACAAACACTCACAGAAACACACACAGACGCACAAAATTTGCCGTTACCTCTTTCTGACCCCTCAGAACTCTCATCGGATGAAGAGAGTGGGGAAGAGTAGCAAATAGCTACGAAAGGAAAGAGGAAACGCAGTAAGAAGAAAACAAAACAAAATGCAAACACAAACAACGCAGGGAGATTCACATCTCCAGAAAATACTCCTAACATCAATAGTAATATGCAAAAAACAATGCTAACAGCAATAGACAGTACAAACACAAAGTTGATGAATTACATCAACTCTAAAACAAACATCACAAATAACGACATCAAAACAAACAACCACCCACTTACAACACCGCCAAAACACATACAGATATACCATATTACACCAGCATTGCACCACAAAATAAAATCCCTCTACCCTAATGCGGTAGGGGGATGCAAAAAATATTTATGCAAAAAATTGTATAATAGCCTCCTTGGTGAAAAACCCAAGGAGGAGACAAAAATTGCAAACAGTAAGTAGCTCTCTTTTCCTTTCCTTTTGTGCTTTAAAGCACACGTATAAATAGAATCATGGTGAAGATTGGTTGTGTGAATGTGCGTGGCTTGGGGTCCCCTTGGAAACAAGGGTACTTCTTAAATGACATCAAGTCACACAATTTGGATATCAGCCATTAGTGAGACCAGACTCCATGAACCGCGGGCCCTAAAGTCCATGTTTGGCGGACAGTTTAACATTTATTTTTCTCCCTGTCTGCCGAGGATGGGCGGTAGTGGCACGGCGGTTCTTTTTCGCAAGAGTCTGGATCTCCAAGTAAAGACGATATTTACGGACCCGGAGGGTAGACTGGTTGTCCTAGATGTGGACGGCAGCGATGGAGGCGCTTTTCGGCTGCTGGCAGTTTATGTGCCTCCTTTAACAGGTCGGTCGGACTTCTTTCGACGTCTAGAAGTATTCCTGGGAACGTCTCGTCCCTTACTTTTAGTGGGGGATTGGAATGCTACCTTGGACACGCATCTAGACTACGTGAGGAATGACAAAACTAGAAGGGGATGCAAAGGCCTCAGAGACCTGCTCAAACGCTTCCAGTTTTCTGACAGGTACCGACTCGACCACCCAAATGTGCCAACGTGGACTTGGAGCAACCACATTGGGTCGTCGAGATCGTATCTAGATAGGATAGTGTGTAGGACAAGAGATAGAGATAGTTTAGGATGTCCACAATTCTACATAGTCAGCTACACGGATCACAAACTTGTGACGTGTACGCTAGACTTAGATAAGGCACATAAGCAGGGGCCCGGTTACTGGAAACTAAACGCGTCTTTCCCGTCGAGACAGGTTTTCAGAGACCGGATTAGCACGTTAGTAAAGAGGGCTTTGACGGGAGCCATCGTCAACAACAAATGGTGGTTTGCCCTCAAGAGAGCAGTAAGGGCGGAAGCAATAAGGTATAACAGGGCACTAGCTGTAGAGAGGAACAGAGTAGAGGGGGAGCTAGTGATAAAGTTAGAAGAGGCATTGCGAAGTGGCATCGCATCCGACGTTTTAGCGGCGAGGTTGGCCCTCGACCAACACTTCAATGCTAAACACGAAGGGTGTGCTGTCAGGGCAAGGATGTGTGCTCTGAGGAATGAAGGTATTGGAGCCGCACGAGAGGCCCGGGTGGTGGAGGCGCAGCGGGGTAACAGAGCCACCATCTGGTCTCTGGTAGACGAACAGGGGCGCGAATTGCTCGAGCCGAGCAAGATGTGCGAGGTGTTTCAGCGGCATTTTGCCCGACTGTTCGGGAGGAGTGGCGAGCGAGAAGGCAGGGTGGACTTTAGTGCCTACCTGCACAGCTTGCCACGACTCTCGGCAAGAGAGGCGGAGTGCTGCGAAGGGGTCATCACGGCGGAGGAGGTGAGGGACGCGATGGCGGGTTGCTCGACGGACAAATCTCCGGGTTTGGATGGTCTGCCCTACGAGCTTTACAACTGTATGCCAGACTTGTTTGGAGACGTCTTGGCGGCCGTGTACTGTAACTGGCAGCAGAACGGGAGCATTCCCGGTTTTGTGAGCCGAGGAGCGGTAACGCTGCTGAAGAAAGATCCAAACAAGGGGGACGCCATAGATAACTTTAGGCCCATCACTCTGCTCAATGCAGACTTGAAAATTTTGGCCAAGGTGTTAGCCAAGCGGTTGGCGCTTGTCATCGAGAAACTGGTCGGCACGGAGTAGACGTGCGCCGTGCCGGGCCGGAGGATCCATCACAACCTCCATCTGATGCGCTACATCATAGAGAGGGTAGTTAAGGAACCTGGCATGGGTTGGGCCCTGATCAATTTGGATCAATCGAAAGCTTTCGATAGGGTAGACCATCGATAATTGGAGGCCGTCCTCGAAGCAGCCGGCTTCGGTCCCGTTTTCCGCGGCTGGATGGCTGCCTTGTACACAGGCATCCGTTCGGTTGTTCGCGTCAATGGACGTCTATCGGGACTCTTCGACATTGCACGTTCGGTCCGTCAGGGATGCCCCCTGTCGCCGCTCCTGTACGTATTGACTCTCGAGCCACTACTGCGGAAGCTGGCGACGCTGAGGGGCATCCCGCGAGAACTGGGGTGCGGGACGAGCGTGTCGGCATACGCGGACGACGTCACCGTCATAGCATCTAGCCACGAGCACATCGAGCTTGTCGGCGAGACGCTGAAAGACTACGAAGCGGTGACGGGAGCGAAAATCAACCGGGATAAGTCGGTGGGTTTGCTGCTCGGCACCTGGAGAAGCAAGCCCATACTGTCCGGCAGCGCCTCGGTAGTGGGACGCTGGACGGACGGTCCGGTCAAGTTGCTCGGAGTCTGGTTCGGTCCGGACCTGCAAACGGAGAAGAACTGGGACGAGATAACGAGTAGGGTGGCCACTCTCTGCCGGCAATGGTCCGAGAGGAAGCTGTCCCTAAAAGGTCGGGCGGAGGTGGCGAACGCGTACATCGCGTCCGTCATCGAATACCGCCTGACCGTCGTGCCTTGTCCCGATCGCGCCATCACCGAAATGGAGCGCAACCTCTTCCGCTTTTTGTGGAAAGGAAGCGTTCCGATGGTGAGGCGATCCGTTTGTTGCCAACACCCGCTGAAAGGAGGGCTGGGCATGCCGTGGTTGATGATGCGCAGACACGCGCTGAGACTGCGACATCTCCGGCTCTACGTAGACGACGGTGAGAAGGTGTGGTCGCCGTTTGTGCGACGCGCTTTCCCGCAGCTCGTCTCCATGACCGAGCTGCAGTCGTGGATCAAAAAGAGGCCGAGGAATGGCGAATGGCACCGTGAGTGTCGCGTTGCTCTGCAACAACTTTGCCGTCCCGGGTCGACCTTGAGTGGCTGCATCACAACGAAGTCATTCTTTAGGGGATTAGTGGAGGGCAGGCACGACGACGATCTCGGGGCGAACCTGGGCGTCGATGTGGAATACCTGACCCGCCTGTTCAGGACGACTTTCGGGCCGGGACCTATGGACAACTTCCAGAGATCCCTGGCCTGGCAGTGCTATCGAGAAGCTCTACCCGTTCGGGATAAGCTCTACAGGCATGGCTCGAGAAACACGGGGCCGACCTGTCCGAGATGCGGGCGGAGCGACGAAACCGTTCTGCACGCACTCGTACAGTGTCCCACCATTTCCAAGCTGTGGGTTTACGTCGAACAACTGCTATCGCGTGTGGGACGAGTCGGTCTATCAGCCGAGTCTATTGTGAATATTGTCGCGCCTCCTTCTTTTAAACGGGAAGGAAGAGCTATTTTCATCGTACTTGTGCCGACCTGCCCGAGATGCCGTCAGAGCGACGAAACCGTTCTGCACGCACTCGTGCAGTGTCCAACCATTTCGGAGCTGTGGGCTTATGTCGAACGACTGCTGTCACGTGTGGGACGAGTCGGTTTATCAACCGAGTCTATCGTCAATATCGTCACGCCTCCTTCCTTTAAACGGAAAGGAAGAGCTGTATTTATCGTACTTGTCGCTATGGTGAAAGAATGCATCTGGTGGACGCGTCTGAAAGGATTAGAGACAAATACTTTCCTCTCTGGTCAATCTCTCATCAACTTTTTCAAGTATCACTTGAAAAGGAAGGTGAGAGTAGAGAGGCAAGTGTTGTCTAGCAAATGTTTCGAAAAAAGATGGATACATGTAGCAAGAATGGCACGTATAAATGACGAAGCCACCTTGACCATGATTCTATAAAACGTTTAAAATTTTGTAAACAGAGAGTTACTTACGTTTCTTGCATAAATAAAAGGAATTTTATTTAACAAATTGTGACACTAAGGACTGAGGTTACCGTGGTCTTTTCAGTAGGTTTTTCTTTCCACGGATAACCTCCCCATTTATTGGGAAATTTTTGTAATATTTTCATTTTTTTTTTGTACATACCCCGTTTTCTCGATGCCTTTTCATCGTCGTCCCCATTTTATTTTTTTACTTTATTTTCGTCCCCATCGAAAAGAAAAACTCTACATTTGTATTTTGTCCCCTCTATGTTGAGCCCTGTGTTGCTAATAAAGAAACATATCTGTCTATCTATCTATCTATCTATCTATCTATCTATCTATCTATCTATCTATCTATCTATCTATCTATCTATACACACACTTGACGATAAAATAATGGAATAATATTGATTCTTTGAATTAACCACAAACCTAATGTTTGGCGGATTGAAACCATATTCGGTTACTGCCATTTAGTTACTGAAGTTACAATATGAATGATCCCAGCAGAATTTGAATTCAGATCTGATAAACTTATCTCTGATGAGAATATATGTCCTTTTTCTACACTTTCTATCAATTCAGTGCTTTTGCTAACAATTAATGCTATCAATATTTTCATAAAATTCAATTCGTGAACAAAAGGAATATGTTTACAAAAATATTTTCAATTCTGTGTGATGGTTGCGTATGTTTGTATGTATATATGTATATATGTATGTATGTATGTATGTACGTGTGGAGGCGCAATGGCCCAGTGGTTAGAGCAGCGGACTCGCGGTCATAGGATCGCGGTTTCGATTCCCAGACCGGGCGTTGTGAGTGTTTATTGAGCGAAAACACCTAAAGCTCCACGAGGCTCCGGCAGGGGATGGTGGCGAACCCTGCTGTACTCTTCCACCACAACTTTCTCTCACTCTTTCTTCCTGTTTCTGTTGTACCTGTATTTCAAAGGGCCAGGCTTGTCACACTGTGTCACGCTGAATATCCCCGAGAACTACGTTAAGGGTACACGTGTCTGTGGAGTGCTCAGCCACTTGCACGTTAATTTCACGAGCAGGCTGTTCCGTTGATCGGATCGACTGGAGCCCTCGACGTCGTAAGCGACGGAGTGCCAACAACAACAACGTACGTACGTACGTATGTATGTATGTATGTATGTATGTATGTGCATATGACTTTTGTACAGGTTGTTCGGGCTAAATTTGACAGATTATGACTGGTAGATAACAGTTTACTAAAAGTAGTCGCCCTCAACTTTCCTCACGGTCAAAAGATAGCTCTAGAACCTGACACTTGCGTTCCTCGCTGTGTCTCTCAGAAGATTTTCAAACACCTCCTTGATCTTGGCAACCAGCTCGGCTTTGGTGTGGCAGGCAGAACGGTTGTTGTCTTTCTAAACCGCGTCCCACACTTAATAATCCATACGATTACAATCGACAATGTCAAGGGGTCAGGAATTGGGGCTGGCGAAGTCGTAGACATTTTCCAACAATTGTCTGACTCTTTCTCGTAGTATGGCAAGGAGCCGAATACTGCTGCCATAGATATGGCTTTCCAGCAGCAACCCTCTCCAACCATGGTTTGACCACAGTCTCCGGCACCTTTATATAGCCATAGGAATAAAGTTGAAGGCCCTGTTCAAAGATATCGGATAGCATTACGTTAGCTTCACTGGTGCCAAACCTGAAGACCATTATAGTTTGGGGAACATGGTTTTCATGATGTCTATGCCACGTCTTGCATACTTTACAGTGTTTACAGAGCATTGGGAAGCAGTCATAACCTCGGCATTTTGATACCCGGCGTGTCATGATGACTACCTCAGCTAACTTTTTGTCAATTACAACTTTAATGTTTATGATCGCCAATGTACCGTTGACTGTTCACCAATACAATAAGCAGTTCCTAAAAGAAAGGAGACATAAAAAACTGCCCCATTTTGCCCGAATACTACCCCTGTATGTATGTTATCAATCAGTTTCATTTCTGTATTTCTTGTCCACAGAGAAAGAGCCGGACTCTAACATAGATTCAAGGCTCCTTTGTTGGAACTTTTATCAACATCATCTAGGTATTTGTGCATGTGTGTGTGTGTGCAGTATTTGGTGTTAGTGTATGCGCAGATTTGTATGTTTGTTTTATGGATGCGTTTTTATGTCTATATGCATGCATATGTATTTATGTGCTAAATTTTTGGAAAGTTTTACATATCTTTACAGTTCCATTGATGGCTTGAATCTGTAGTCTTCTAATCAGCCTTTTCTTTCAGGTTTTGAGAACCCTAATTTTTCCAGGTTTTTGTTGAGGCAGTTCGTTACATATCCCAATGCCCCAACAATCACGGGTATGAATCTGAACTTGTAGTCTGGGTGGAGTATCTGTAAATTTCTCAGTAGCTCGGCGTAGTTGTTCTCTTTTTCTCTAATCTTTAGTGGGATGTTGATATCCGCAGGACAGCTGATTTCTACTACTGTACACAGTTTCTCTTCTCTGTCCCAGATTACTATATCCGGTCTATTATGTCTGCACTTTATTGAGGTTTTTATTGGGACATTTCACCAATACTCTTTCATATTGTGAGTGGTAATGGCCTCTACCTCATTATGGGTTTTCATCTCCTTAGCCCCGGGGTTATCCTGTCGGCGGATTTCATTGTACAGTGTCTTGGCCACAACATCATGTCTCATAGGTAGGTAATACCGTGATGACATTTTTGGACAGCTGCTAATGATGTGAGTGATATATTCGATACTGATTCCACAGAGTCTGCATCGATTATTACATTGTGGCGCTTTGCCCGCCTCTCTGTCCCGTTTGTTTATTAGGAATTTGGTTGCTATTTCTTGTTCTTGAATAGCAAAGGCATACCCTTCAAAGTGAGAGTTGGTGACTCGATTGTTTGTCCACGATAGACTGCTCTGGTTGTCAATGTTGTTATCACCCTGGAGCTTTCTGTTAACGTATCCATGCATGGTCTTCTGCTGGAATGCATTCATCCTCTCCTCTGATGTTATGTTACGGTAGAGTCTTGCAATTTCTTTGGGTAAGAGTTCAGGGTTGTCGAATAGGGAATGCTTGTCAAGTAGTTGCCTTCCCAATCTCATGATGGTATTTACCTCATGTCTGCAGACTTCATCAAGGGGTGCACTTCGACACTTGGTGGTTATGAGATGATGTCGAAGAGATATGACACGGTATTCAAAGGCAGTCTGAATTGATGTTAGGTCCCTCCCTCCTTTATTTCGTTTTAGGTATAGGCGGTCTACATCGCTATTGATGTGAAAGTTGTTCGTGCTCGTTAGTATTTTTAGGGTCTTCACATCAAGGGCTCGGATTTCATCGATCGTCCAGTATGTATGTATGTATGTATGTATGTATGTATGTATGTATGTATGTATGTATTTATGCATGTATGTATATATATGTATGTACGTTCGTATGTACGTATGTATGGATGTATGTATACATGTATGTATGCATATGTGTATGTATGTATGCATGTATGTATATATGTATGTATGTATGTATGTATGTATACATGTATGTATGCATATGTGTATGTATGTATGCATGTATGTATATATGTATGTACGTATGTATGGATGTATGTATACATGTATGTATGCATATGTGTATGTATGTATGCATGTATGTATATATGTATGTATGTATGTATGTATGTATGTATGTATGTATGTATGTATGTATGTATGTGCGTATGTATGCGTGTCTGTTTAAAATATATCATTTCTTCGTGAGTAAATACAAAGTAAAACGTATATACACACACAAGCACGACTTCTAAAGATAAAAATATTTATTGAAATAAACAATTTTCTATATGTTTTAATAGTTTATGATTTGTTTCTATGAGATCAAATACGAAAATTATATAGTGTTAAACTAAGATACATTTCAGTCGATTGAAAAAGCAACAAAAAGCAAAAGATATTTATAGAACAAATACAAGGTAGAATATTTTGGTAAAGGTTATAAGTATTGTTGCTAACACATAGATATAATCATCTGAAACACAAAGGAAGAAATCAATTTGTATTTTAAAACTGATAATGAAGATATTTTCTATTGTAAGATAAATGAAATTAAAAATATGCTTCAAAGAAAATAACATACATAATTACTGGCGCTCATATATATATATATATATATATATATATATATATATATATATATATATATATGCATATACATATATACATATAAATATATATATGTTTTTATGTATGTGTGTATGTGTGTGTATGTGTATATGTGTATGTGAGTGTACGCCAACACATACATTTATATGTACATACACATATATCATAACACATCGCTGTTTGTTATAAGAATAAGTTCATCTACAAAACCAAATCTTGTAAAATTATTTAACTCTTGTAAACAACTTAAATTATTACAACCATATCAAATGTATTCCGGATTTTTTTTCTGTAAAGGACTATTTTAAAATGAAAGATAAATGTGTGGTATGCATAGGATAACTTCTTAATTTCTTCCTCTTGTATAAACAAGTGATAGGCAAATCAGGATTATGACGCTAGTCTAAAGCAGCTGACATTTAAATGTGAAGTGAAACAAACAGAATAAAGTTTCCAGTTTGAGGTTCAAGAAAATTCTTACGTTAATTGTGCTGACGAATCTTGATAGTTTAATATTAGCTTTTATGTTGCTTAATGTAAAAAAAAATACAGTATTAAGAAGTACAGTGGATTGACAGAATCGTTAGAGAGTCGAAGTTATTTACACTTTTTTAAGTTCTTCCGAAGACAACTTTGCCTTTCAAGTCAATAAGATAAAGTACCAGTGTAGTACTGGTGTTGATCTAATAGACTAACTCTCCTCCGAAATTGCTGACCTTGTACCTAAATTACAGACAATAATTTTCTCCTATAAATACAAAACATGAAATTTGGAGGAGAGGACTAGTCGATAAAATCCACCTCAGTGTTCAACTGATGCTTATTTCATCAACCCTCTTAAGATGAAAGGCAACGTCAACCATAGTGAAATTTTTTCCCAGAACTTAAAGCCGGAGGAAACCGTCGCTAAGCGTTATGTCTAGCGTATTAATGATTCTGCCAGCTCACCGCCTTAAAGACATCTTAAATAACAATATAACTTAACTGTAACTAGGTTTGAACGTGCGCTCAATTGATGCAGATTGTGAAGAAAGTTCTTTCCACTAAATTACAATAAATAATAACTTGTGAGAATGACCATCACACTGCTATTCTGATTACCCCTCACTAAATGCGATTAATAGGCTTTGATATATTCTAACTTGGCTAGTTTCAATAGAACTTGTCTTTCAACTCTTTGGCAGAGAGTAAAATTTAAAAAGTAACTATATTACTTCTCTGTAATATTATTAACATATTCTTTTCTACTCTAGGCACAAGGCCCGAAATTTTTGGGGAGGGGCTAGTCGATTAGATCAATTCCAGTATGCAACTGGGACATAATTTATCGACCCCAAAGAGATGAAAAGCAAAATCGACCTCGGCGGAATTTGAACTCAGAACGTAAAGACAGACAAAATACCGATATGCATTTCGTCCGGCGTGCTAACGCTTCTACCACCTCGTTGCCTTACTGCTTAAAAATATTAATATGTTAAACATCAGATTCGTCTTGATTTTACTATGTTCCCCTATCAGGTGAATTGAGTTGCCTGTAGCGTGGTAGCCTCTCGGGTTCGAGAAAGACGGATTTACAATTTCTTGCTGAACAACCTGCTCAGATGATTTGTTTATAGGGATTAAATTTTCGCGCTGTATATTAGCTCACTTTCTCAAATCCACATTACATGTGTAGGTGCAGGGTGTGCCTCACGTCAGATGTCGAAGTGATCACAGAGTAACGTGAAATAGAGTGTTTTGCTCAAAAACACATCGTACCACCTGGTGTCAGAATCGAACCCATGATCTTGTGATCATGAGTGCAACACCCAAACCAGTAGGCCATACACCTTCACTGAGTTGTCACTATTCACACGCAAGAAACATAATAAAAATGAATTTAATTCAAGTTGCTGTTGCAAAACCAACATTTTCATACATAGAACAACAGTAATAACAAGAACATTGTGTTACTTAGGAAATATATGCAGGTTGCTTGTGTGTGAATTATCTTCAACGGAGGGAATTTTACACATCCATTGGAGGCATTTTCTCAAGTTTTGTAAACTCGAGGGAGCACATGGGAGGAATTTAGGTGAATCACATCCTTAGCAACTGTCAAAGTAGTAGTAGTAGTGGCAGCAGCAGCAGCAGCAGCATTTCTAGTGCAAGTTGTCGGTTTACTTTCATCCAGCCTTCACGGCCACATCTAATTCAACTAACTGTGGTCAATGCGGCTAACAAAAATAAATAAATAGAATATATTAGTGTTAATCAACGTAGATTAACAAGCGCGTATACTAACGTTGATATACGATTCACTTGTTACTACGAAATCTCTTCTGAATTTGAAAGGAATTAGTTTTACACAGATAAAACTCTACTACATCGAACGACTTCAATTTAGAAAATGGTTTCTTCCGTAAATTGATAAACTGTTATACTATACTAGAAAAGAAGTGATCACTTTCTTCAGAGCAAATGTCACTAACAATAAACACATTGCCTGTTTGATACATAGAACGCTGAAGACATTAAAAAAAATGGCATAATTTGTATTAGAATAGATGAATAGTTACGTGTTCTCTGTTTCGCAATTGAATATACAAATGTGTGATGCATTTTCACACAGTTCTTCGGCAGTTAATTATATTTTGATTAAAAATCATACTTTGAAATTTTAGAATATCCTTACTTATATATTGTCACGCTACCTCTTTAATAATTGGCAACATGTAACACACACGCACACACACGACATTGACTAGAGTGAAGATTAACAAAACTTTAATACAGGATTACAGCATAGTAAAAGCCAACATGTGTTTCTATTATGTAAGCACTTTTGGATATAATAATTCAATGCTCCAATATACAAACTGGCTCATAATAATTCGATTGTGGTATTAGATACATTCAAACATTTATGCTTACATAATTTTTCAAAGCAAGTCACTCACGGATAAATCTAACAAGGACTGAACTGTTAGCATTAATACAACGAGCTCACTAAATTCAAAGAGAGAGAAGGTAGAAAAATAGAAAGCTGAGACGAAACATATAAGAAATGTCACTTTGGTATTTAAACTGAAGATGATCTCAGAGAATATTGAAGAAAAAGCTAAATAAAAGCTAAAAGGGCGAATAAGTAAAGGTAGATAGCTGGCCTTTTAGGTCATCAAAAAATAAATTAAAAAGATCTTTGATGCTACATAAAGTGCTATAGATCTATCTTTATAAATTAAATATAAAAAGGTACGACGATTTAGGAAAGTAAATCGGATTTATTTCGTTAATTGATGAAACTTTCTTAGATGCTGATTTCATCTCACAGGGAATCTGTAGAATCTGATGTTCTTAACAATATTCCAAAGTTCATCTTCAAAGTCCACCAGTACTAAGGCATAGCTGTGTGGTAAGATGCTTGCTAACCAACCACATGATATATATATGTATATATATATATATATATATATATATATATATATACATACATACAGAGAGAGAGAGAGAGAGAGAGAGAGAGAGAGAGAGAGAGAGAGAGAGAGAGAGAGAGAGAGAATGTGTGTGTGCAACGCACTTGTTAACTCACAAAAGGATTAACATGAGGAGTTGTAATAAAATCCTCATGGATATATCACATCAAATAATGAGGTTTTCATTCATCCAATAAATATATATACATAGGTGTGTGTCTATGTATGAATGTATGGATGTATGAATGCATGGGCAAGTGTCTTCTACTATAGTATTGATAGATGGAAACTGAAAGAAACCCGTCGTATATATATATATATATATATATATATATATATATATATATATATATATATATATATATATATATATATGTATGTATATATTTATGCGTGCGTGCGTGTCTGTGTTCGTCCCCCAGTCATCGCTCGACAACTGATGCTGGTGTGTTTATGTCTCCGTAACTTAGCGTTTTGGCAAAATGGCAAAAGACACCGATAAATTATGTACTAGGCTTACAAAGAATAAGTCCTGAGGTCGATTTGCTCGACTAAAACCCTTTATTCCAGCATGGCCACTGTCAAATGATTGAAGCAAGTGAAAGATTATATATATATTAAGCTATTGTAGGCCAGTGAGCTGGTAGATGTATTGACGCGTCTGGTAAAATGCTTAGCGCTATTTCGTCCGTCTTTACATTCTGAGTTCAAATTCCGCCAAGGTCTTTATCTTTCAGGGATCGGTAAAATAAGTACCACTTGAGTACTGGTGGTAGGGTGCTGTAATTGACTTACGCCTCCCTCGAACTTGCTGGTCTTGTGCCAAAATTTGAAATCAATTTTAAATTCTTGCATTCATATTCAATAAACCAATTCAATAGTTACTTTTCATTTGATCCACACCTGATCATGAACTACCGTTAATGAAAAGGTTGATTTTTAAGCAGAAATTGGTCTAGCAGCTATGATGAAACTTGAACATGAACAATTTTCAGTAAAAAAAAAAACTACTAGAAGAATTTATCTTCCATTAATGTACACACCAGAAAGTATTACATTTCACGTGTTGCTCTCCGTTGAAATAATGCTTTCAGTGCGATCTGTTTCGTAGCAGCGGAAGTTATTTTTTAAATATAAACTCTAAGAATGTTATAGAGCTTGTCTACCCTGTGGAATATCAACGGGTCCAGCTAGTTTAAATAGATCACGGGCCATAAGCCAAGTTTTTAAACTTTATAGTTAATGTTATTTTCATGGATTTGTGAAACATTTATTATTATATTGGGAACAATTAAAATATTTCGAACTTATACTTCCTTGGCAAGTGATTTGACCTGCAGTGCATGAAAATAATGTTAGCGACCAGGTTTCAGGAATTTGACGAATACTTTTGCATTTTGTAATGAACATTAAAGAATAATCGAAAATCAATATTACGGATTTTGAATTGTTCTTGGATATTGTTTAGGTGTCTGTTGCAAACATGTAGAGTAAGGTTTATGCCTTGAGGACATCTTTCATTCTTCTCTCCCTTCCTACGCCTTTCCTTCCTCTCACATACCTCAGATACCTTGAACGGATTATGGGCACTGCCTCCTCTCCTTACAAAAAGTTCAAGAAATTAAAATATTAATACAAATAAATCAATGTTAGTTTGGCCGAATCAACGCAATAAGAAGTAACTATTACATGTTATACGCAATTCGTCATTTCATGAACATACATCTTAGAACCAATCATAGCAACATTCAACACTGAAAATCAATTTAACAAGAAATGTTGCCAATAATAAAAACGTTTGAATACCATGCCACAGATTTTCTGCTTAACCAATAATTTTATATTTCGCTTAGTTTTTCTGAACATCGGAAGAAAAGCGTTACGTGTGTAGTTCGTACGTCTAAATATTAGAACATCAGTAATGTACTGAGAAATATTGGTGATAACAATGATAATGATTTTGGTTTGGTGGAGATCATTATAAAATCCACAGTTCATTATATAATCGATATAAGATTTTCCATAACATTTCTGGAAAGATAAATGCCTTCAAGAGAAATAAATAAATATTACCAAGTCGTTTTTTTTTCTACACAGATGCTGAAATCTCGCTCAGTAAAAGTAGTTTTCGCGCCAAGATTTCCGAAAAAAAGGCAGAATCAGCCAAAATTCTAAAGATAGAATAATGAGAAAGGATAATCTAAGATATCCTCAAGTGAGCACAGACCTTTTGAAATATTGCTTTCTTCAAGAACAATATTAATGCGAGAATCATGTGAGGACACTTCTGCTATAAAAACTAAAGTGAACTTTCAAGCAAAGATTGTTAGAGATACGTGTTTATTAAGAGTTTTTTCGGCATGGTTCGTGACTAATATTGCACAAAATATATTTTTGTAATGGTAGATCAATATATATATAGAAAAAATAAATCAAGGTCTATGTGAGAATTTTAATCATTACTAAAACTGTTTTTTTTTGTATGTATATTTGGTGTAAGTAAATAACTTCTTAAAGAAACAGTTCTCTCCAAGCTATTTACATAATGTTAAACTCCCAAAAGTAAGTTACCCAAAGAAAATATAATAGACCATCAAAATATATTGCTAATCAAAGAGGAAAAAATGTACTCATTTACATTGATCTTTAGCTTGTGAGATAAAAAAATGAACATTTTGTTAGGTATCACTCGATGGAAACATTGCAACTTCTTTCTCAATATATACTTTAAGTCTGCACATGTTTTGAAATTGTTAGTAGTATTTTTTGAATTTGTTAGTAGTATAATTTCTTTAACTCTGCTAGGAAGGATTATTTTGTGAACTTAAGAATTCCAGTAGGAGAGGCAAATAAATTGATATTAGAAGTTCACTTCAAACCTAAACTGTTTGAATTTTATTGACATTTACATGTATTACTAAAACGAGTTTCAAACTCCTACAAAGTAACCAATACTCTATTATCATTCAACTATCTATTGTCTTGCTCGTCTTCACTTCTCATTCTACTGCTTATATATCATACTGAACTTCAAAGCTATTTCATGTATTTTTCATTAACATGAGATTACTTTAAGATAAAAAAATATTATATTAAGCCTGTGTTATCGACAATGTTTATATAAAATGTACGCCGACTTATTGTGCAAATCTTCCAAAATAGAAACAGACGCATAATTAGAAATATCAGACGTGAAAAAGTATCATCACCCACCAAAAAAACAAAAAAACAAACAAAACAAAAAAAAAACAAAAAAAAAAACAAACAAACAGCGTCATCACTCGTTATAAAATTTACTGGATGATAATATCTATCAGATTATTATAATCTGGATAAATTGGAATAATTTATTGCTTAATATTATTTAATTTGGTGTCACTCAATAGTTTATACAGACACCAAAAAACTACGGTTAAATTGATCGTATTTTCACCAGTTATAAGGATTAATAAAATATATTTTATAATAATAAACAGAACATTTATAAATAAAAATTGTAATTTATAAATACAAAACTAAATCAATAAACAAATAGAGTTAGAGAGCAATTTTTATATATCATGGTTTAGGATGAAAACAATATGCTCAGATGAAATTATCTTGTTATTTTTGAAATATTGCATGACTGAGACAAAAGATACAATTGAACATAGGGATTAATTTTGAACTAGCAGTACGTACGGAAAGTCCATAGTAATTTTGGAAACATATGCCCGGCATATGGCGTAGTGGTTAAGAGCGCGGGCTACTAACCCCAAGGTTCCGAGTTCGATTCACGGCAGCGACCTGATTAATAATAGTAATAATAATAATAATAATAATAATACAATAATAGTAACATCGTTAGGAATGAGAACCCAGGTTCGAAATTTCCCCAAGACACCTGACGAAGGCTGGAGGGTATATCAGCCGAAACGTTGTGTTAACAACAAACAAGATGAGGACAAATATCCGTCGAATGTAAATAATGTAAATAATATATATATATGTTCTTTTACTCGTTTCAGTCATTTGACTGCAGCCAACTGGAGCACCGCATCTTTGTCGAACAAATCGATCCCAGGACTTATATTTTTAAAGCTTGGTACTTATTCTATCAGTCCCTTTTTCCGAACCACTAAGTTATAGGGACGTAAACACACTAACACCGGTTGTCAAACATTGATGGGGAGAGACACACATACACACATGACTTCTTTCAGTTTCCGCCTATCAAATCTACCCATCCACTCACAAGGTTTGATCGGCACGAGGGTATAGTAGAAGTCGCTTGCCCAAGGTGCCATGTAGTGGGACTGAATCCGGAGCAATGCGGTTGGGAAGCAAGCTTCTTACTACAGCTGCAGCTATATATATATATATATATATATATATATATATATATATATATATATATATATATATATATATATATATATATATATATATATATATATATATATTTATATATATATATATATATATATATATATATATATACATATATATATATATATATATAGGATTATTAATCACATGGCTCCGGGTTCAGTCCCACTGCGTGGCACCTTGTGAGTGGATTTTGTAGACGGAAACTGAAAAAAGCCAGTCGTATATATATATATATATATATATATATATATATATATACATATATATATATATATATATATATATATATATATGTGTGTGTGTGTGTGTGTGTGTGTGTGTGTGTGTGTGTTCTGTGTATATGTTTGTGTGTCTGTGTTTGTCCTCCAGCATCGCATGACAACCGATGCTGGTGTGTTTACGTCCCCGTAACTTGGCGGTTCGGCAAAAGAGACAGATAGAATAAGTTCTTGGGTTACAAAAAATAAGTCCTGGGGTCGATTTGCTCGACTAAAGGCAGTGCTCCAGTATGGCCGCAATCAAATGACTGAAACAAGTAAAAGAATATATATATATATATATATATATATATATATATATATATATATACGACCGGCTTCTTTCAGTTTCCGCCTACTATATCCAACTATGTGGTTGGTAAGGAAGCTGCTTACCACATAATCACTGTATATATATATATATATATATATATATATATATATATATATATATATATAGCGGTTCGACATATGCACATCGGTAATATAAGTTCAAACTTAAAAATAATTACTGGTATTGAAATGGAGGCACCGTCCCAGCATGACACCAATCGAAGTATAACATCGATCCAAAAATTGGCAGAACACTAGATGAGTAGAAGAATATATTATACCATATTATTGTGAAATATTTATTAATCAGTCTTACGAATATTATAAATAATATAAATATTGTACATCTCATAATTATTCTTCAATTTCATTTCATAGTTTATCAATCATTCAGGATTCTCTCAAATGATGTAAATTTTATATATTCGATTTTGTTCCATAGTTTGAAGCGTAACAAAAAAGGTAGGTAGGTACAATTGTATTATAGTAATTGTATTAATATGTAGATAAGATTCAGGATAACAGTTTAGAGTATTTATCGCGAAATGAGCTGCATTAATCGCAAAATACATTGTTAGATAGGATTTTCTATTTCCTATTGAATATTACAATAAAGGTAGAAGAAATATTTAATTTCTATATGAAAAATTCTTATATTTGTGCAGAATGCACTTGTGTATAAAGGTTACTTGGTTTATAGAACCTGGAGGTATTAAAGAAAAGAATGAATACGGTGGAACGCATGCAGGGTAGTTAGATGTAGATATTGGAAAGCATGTAGTTCGGTGGCTGCTATTTTTCCCTCCCACAATTACAATAATTCTGTTCACAGACAATAATTATCTTTCGTATAAAACCATATTTCTTCATCTAGGTTTGTAGTTCCCCACAAGACCCAGTCCTTTTTGCAGTTTAGTGGCTTGTATGCCTCAATGAGCCTGAGAACTATGCCGGAAAAATACAAGGGTCTGGTAGGATCGCCCATACTAGATAAGTCAAAGAATAAAGGTGAGAATAACATGGACAATCTCTTCCCCGAGGTAAAATTAGGTTTGCATCGATGACAGTTCAAAACTACCAAGACCAAGGAGAGAAAGGCCTTTCCTTCAGAGAAACATGACGCGGTACAGCAAAATTCGAGAGGACCCTGCAAGGCTGCAGAGCTGATCCAACTGGAGAGAACCAAAAGATATAGCTCGTAGTCGAGGACAGTGGAGAAAAGTCGTCGGTTGCCTAGGCTTCATAAGGAGCGAAGGGTTTAAATAACATTTCTAGTTAGAATTCCATGATCTCATCTACCAACTTAAAACACCCAGTTTTGCATTTCTTAGCATCTTAAAAAAGGAACAAATCATGGGTTCTAAAAGAACGATCTGAGGTAAATTAGATTTATAAGTGCTAACAAGATAAAACATGAACTGAGATATGGTAGGCATGATGAACAGCAAAACACCACAGAAGTTCTTCATAAAAAAAACAACAACAAAAACAAATAATATAATGTAGAAGTAGGAAGGAACAAAATGAAAAACCAAAGAACATATCGCAAAAATAACAGGAACAACGAGAACAAAATGCTGAAGAGTATATGTAAAGAGATTCAGAGGGTATGGGAGTAATAGAAGGAAGTAGTAAATGAAATATGAACAGAATCAATAATAATAATAATAATAATAATAATAATAATAATAATAATAATAATAATGAAATCCAAACTAAAACTAGAACAGCAATAATGAAATCCAAGCTAAAACTAGAACAGCAACGTGAAATCCAAACTAAAACTAGAACAGCAACGGACCATGATAAAACGATGGCAAGAAAAGCCCCTACATGGTAAATACTGGGCTAAACTAAATGCGAAAGAAATAGACAGAGAAAAATCCCAGCAATGGCTGAGAAGCTCAGGACTCAAAGCAGAGACTGAAGGATTTTTAATTACTGCACAAGACCAGAGCCTCCCCACCAGAAATTACCAAAAACACAATGAAAAGAAATATAACAAGTAACTGTAGAATATGTGGAGATCGACAAGAAACAATAAATCATATTATCTCTGACTGCCCAGTCCTGGCTAAGAAGGAATATATTCACAGACACGACAGAGCTAGGACCTATATACACTGGAAGCTATGCCAACACTATGGAATAACAACAGAAAAAAGATGGTATAAACACACGCCAGAAAAGGTCACAGAAAACGAGAAAGCAACCATACTCTGGGATATGCCAATACACACAGATAGAGAAATTAAGGCAAATAGACCAGATATAGTTGTCAAAGATCATGAAGAAAAAAAATGCTTTCTAATTGATGTATCAATACCAGCAGATGACAACGTTTCTCTAAAAGAAATGGAAAAACTTTCAAAATACAAAGACCTGGAAATAGAGATAACTCGAATGTGGAATCTAAAAACAGAAACAATTCCTATCATAGTAGGTGCCTTAGGTATAATAAAAAAATATTCAGACAAATACATAACAAAAACACCAGGACTTACAAATATATATAACATACAGAAACTTGCACTACTGGGTACTGCACACATTCTACGCAAAACACTTTCAATACAGTAAACATAAGAGCACCACAGCAAACCACAGCACATACCCAAGGCGCACAGAGCTGCGCTCGGTAGTGAAGTGAAAGCACGTTATAAAAATAAAACTACTGAACAATAATAATAATAATAACCAGAAAATCAAGATTACGAACAAGAAGCACAAAACAGAAAAAAGACGAATAAGAAACAGGAGGAAAAGAAGAGAAAGGTGAAGGAGTAGAAAAACATGAAAAAGCAAGTGAAAGAGAAGGAAAAAAAGACCGAAGGAGGCAGAATAGGAGTAGGAGAAGAAAAGGAAAGTTGAAGAAGAAATTGTAAAAAAATGATGCGGAAGTAAAAAATAGACTTAAAAGAAGAAAAGGAACTACATGATGAAAAGAGGAGACACTCTAACAGATGCACTTAAATCAAATGGAATGTTTAACAAAGATCCCTCAGGTCAGTAATGTCACATGTTATGAATGTTCTATAATTTAACATTAAATTCCTACACAAAATCAAACTAAAACCCTCGAATACAATTATACTCAACAACATGGTTTCCTTTTTAGTCCAGTACTTAAAAGTGTTAAAGCCTGGTACCTATTCTATCAATTCTCTTGCCGCACCGCTAAGTTACGGAAACGTAAACACACTAACACCGGTTGTCAAGCGGTGGTGGGGAGACAAACACAGACGCAAAGACGCACAAACACACACGCGCTCGCGCACGCACACACACAACGTGCTTCTCGCAGTTTCCGTCTACCAAATCCACTCACAAGGCTTTGGTCAGCCCGAGGCTATAGTAGAAGACACTTGCTCAAGGTGTCACACAGAGAGACTGAACCCAGAACCATGTGGTTGGGAAGCAAACTACTCACCACGCAGCCGCGCCAGCGTCTATGTTTGCTTTCAATGAATCTCTTATCAAAGATAGTGCACAGTGTTTCATCATTATAACATTTCTCGATTAAATCAAACTAACTTTAACTAACACTAATCTCTACGGCCGTGTCAATTTCAAACCTTATTTTACTGGTGTATTGTCTCATAACATATACACAGATCGCTGTCAGCTACATTGCATTCTACAACATAAAAGAAATCTAAGGACAATTAATTCTGCTATAAAAATTCTGTTATAGAAACCCTAACACTGTTGTTATTTAGCCATAAACTGCCCTAATCGAACTTGTCAATGATCAAAAGTGTTTCATGGGTACCCAACAAGTGAGTCTATAGGCTAGCATGAGGAACATGCTAAAATAGATTTTGATAAGGTAAAAGAGTACGGGTTCAAACTTAACGAGTAAAAATGCGTATCAAAGTGGTTCGACGATTTAGCGTCTATTTTCAGCATATAGGCATGGAACCCTCTATGCCCTTAATTATAATTATATTTTATACTATTATAAATCTCTATTATATCATTTCCCCTTAATAAGTCCATTTTATATGGTGGCCACCATTATATATATATATATATATATATATATATATATATATATATATATATATATATATATATATATATATATATATATATACAAGGTTGAGGAGGGTATTGGATTTAACCAAACCCCGGAGGATACAGGTAATACCGAGTAAGTGCTGTACACCTATTAGTTTGCCCCAATCGTTGTATGAACAGGATTGGGTATTATAAGTCGTGTATTAGCGTGTGTATATGTAAATATATAAAAACAAAAGGATAAAGAGAGCAAAGGTAAGGTTGAAGAATTTTATGGATAGAGTCTTACAGCTGTTTCTGGGAAGATCCAGTACTTCCCTTCATCGGAGACAGAAAAAATAAGGTAATCTATTATTATATCCATAGGCGGATATTTTTAGTATGAAGTGGTAAAGAGTGTGATGTGCTGAAAAAAAGAGAAGAGTACTTATTTATATATATATATATATATATATATATATATATATATATATATATACTTATTTATATATATATATATATATACTTATTTACTGTGTGGATGCATAGGACATGTCTGTTATTTTAAAGTTCGTTTACAGTTCCAGTGTAATATAAACAAATTCGTATTTGATGAAGCACAGGTGCCGAAACTCGCATTGTAATGTTAAATGGAAAAAAAAACAGCTTTAAATTAATGCAAGAATAAAATAGAAATATGGACAAGGGATAAAGAAAGTATATTGTTGTGCCTGCGTGCAAAAGATATTGTAGAAATGCTAGAAATGCTCGAAAGTTGATTTGCCGCATATATTCAAATAGTATAAGGATAATAGAAAATATTTATGTAATATATGCATGCTTATACATTAATATATTCCAACATGTGTACACGAATATGCACACACCAACACAAAATATATACACTCACTCAATCACATGCATATATTTACACACACACATACATATTATCTATGTATGTATGCATGTATGTATATATGTATGAATGTATGTTTGCATACAAGTTTGAATATATTGGCCATGAAAATTATGAATTCACATAAAGCACAGGCTGTCTATAAAGATTTTATCTTGAAATCAAGGCAATCTATTTTTATCACAGCCGATAAATATTTGTAATGATA
>NC_142930.1:44256693-44316693 GCF_046866305.1 Octopus bimaculoides | reverse complement strand
GCACCACAGCAAACCACAGCACATACCCAAGGCGCACAGAGCTGCGCTCGGTAGTGAAGTGAAAGTACGTTATAAAAATAAAACTACTGAATAATAATAATAATAGTAATAATAATAATACCGACAGCAACAAATGTAGAATGTGTGGTGAGAAGGGTGAAACGGTATGGCACATCGTTAGCAAATGCCCGAAATTGGCACAACGCGAATACAAAAGACGCAACTCACAATACAAACACTAATAGAACAAAGACCTCAAGCACAAGCGCCAAAACAAAACTTACTGATGTAATGCAATAAGGGAAGAGTTTTACTTCCCAAGCAATAAAATGAAATAAAATAAAATAAAAAAACACAATACTAAACCCACTGCTGCAAGGTTGTGAATACTATGCTAATAATCATCGCATCACAGCTCATCCAAGTGAGGGCAGACAGACCCCTTCAAACTTGATGAAGCAAATCTGTCTAGAGTAGTGACCAAAATCACTACTTGCCAGTAAGGTTAAAATAGATTCTTCAAGCAAAATGCAGACTAAAAACAGATTATACCGCATCGCTCGTCACGTGGGTCTTCTGAAAATGATTTTGATGGAAATCAGAACCGAGAAATCAAACCTGACACCTAAGGACAAATACCAAACAAAAGAAAAACTCCAAAGGAACCACTATACTTAGATGGATGAGAGAGGAGTATAAGCGAGACATGACTGCGTGCTACCGGACGTAATAAAACAGTGGTATTTCAGTATCTGGAGAGAAACGATAGAGGATTATATTGATGCAAAAAAATTAGCCACACGTAAGACATTACGCGTAATAACCGTCTAACACTTGTAGAATTAGAGACAATAAAAAATAATGCCATTACCATCTCAGAAAATCAAACTGAAGCGCAAGCTGCAGGCACTGGTAATAATAATAAACAGGAAAACATGCAAGCTGTTGATAGAGATACCCCTAAACATGAGGTTGATGCAGGCAACTTAGAACCTGAAGTAGTAGATGGCCGAATTAAAAGTAGAGTAACAGAAAGTAGAAATGAACCTGAAGCTGCAATGGCTGACATATTCACTCAAGCCAATAGAAAGAGAATATTTGAGGCAAAAAATGATATCCTGAGAGACCTAGGCATTTCTAAGCATCTAGAAATGAATGAAAGGATCAACTACCAAAGTTTCAGAACACCATATCAAATCACTGTACGATTAAACATATGACTATATCTTAAAGCAGTTTCTCCTTGAAACAGACAGATTTAACCCATTAAACCATCTCTTATACTCAACAGCTATTGCTGTCACAAAGAAAACAGGTGCCAAGTTAACGAAAAAGGGTCACAAAAAAAGCACACGAATACCCAAGGTAGGAAGAGCGCATAAATAAGGAAATCGAGAGTTTCCGATAGGAATTATCGATCTTGGACGAACTCTCCAAAAGAAATAATCTAAAGACCAGAAAGGATAGAAAGATAAAGTGAAAATACAATCTGATGAACGTAAATGAAGTACTGAGAGCAAAAGAGATGGTTAAGCCAAAAATGCAGGTTAAAAGTGAAATAAATTTTACAGACAAAATAAGATATTTAAAACTGATGCTAAGAAATTCAACAGAGAGGGAAACAGTCGAACGAAGTAAATGATCCGCCTGATATGAAAGAAGTAGTAATATTTTGAAAAAGTATATGGAGCGAAAGAAAGGAATCCAATAAGGAAGATGAATGGGTAGGGAGAGAAAAAGGAAGTGTTGTATCCTCCATCTCCAAATGTCGTGGTACCGCCACAATATTATGATGGATGGTTTAGATGCACTGTACCAGTGTAGTAATAGTAAACAAGATGATGATTTAGCCGTAATAACAACGTAACGAGCCAACAATCTATTCACGAACCAACAATCAATATTCCAAACGAACTAACCGACCAATGCCTTCCAACTTCACAACGAAGTCAACTCGAACTAACACACAAACTTCACTCCGAACAAATAGGAAGAATGGCTAAGATTGAAGAACAGGGATGGAACAATATTACAATGCAGGAACTAACTCAAGTTCTATCTAAAGCTGATAAGTTGAAGTCTTCTGGACATGATAAAATCCCAAACTTCTGGATTCATAGCCTGTTATCATCACACAGTCAGTTAATGGAATGTTTCTCTAACATCATCAGAAACCCCGAGAATACTTCAAGCTGGCTAACATTAGGAATGACACCTACTCCCTAAAACAAGCAACGAAAAAACTACAGTTCGATCGCTTGTTTGACCACCATGTACAAACTACTTACATCCGTCCTCACCGAAAGGATGTATCACTTTTTCAATGAAAATATCCTCGGCCTTGAACAAAAAGGGTGCAAAAGAAATTCAAACAGTTGCAAAGACCAGCAATTAATAAACCGTATGATACTCGAAAATTGAGCATGTCCCTTGGTGGCTGACGATATGTGCATCTCTGCTCACGAGCAGAAGTAGTGGGAGAGCATCATAGCCACGTGAGGAATTCTTTGGGGTTTGGATAGTTCACCTTTGGAAACATGGGTAGATATGACAGGTTAGCGTGGGAGGTTAAGCAGTTGTGGTCGATGAAAAAGGTGGCAGCAGTACCAATAATTGTCGGAGTAAAAATCATGAGAAGTACATGAAATAAATAGGGACTGCAATAAGGGTGGAGCACGTGCAGAAAAAAAACAGCACTGTTTGGAACCGCTCGAATACTTCGGATGGTGCTCGAAAAATAAGGAGTCTTACCTTAGTTCACTGGTAGTGAACAGCTGTTACCGCAGTACATCTCCAGCGTTAGAAGCTATGCAAATAAATAAATGAATGAATAAATAAATAAATAAATAAATAATAATAATAATAATAATAATAATAATAATAATAATAATAATAATAATAATAATAATAATAATAATAATAACACCGGGGAAGTTTAACATGTGAGAACGATAAATCACTGCTCCGAAACTTATCCAAAAACATCGGAAATAAAGACATTGCATGGAGCCAAAAAAATAGCTGACAAGGGCTGGACTATATCAGAGTAAGTAATACTCATTGAAATTTATTTCTATTTTTCCAAATATAATGATGTATTTTAACTTGATACCTCCACTACCCGCACAGCGATCGTAAACACACGTGTTACATCAAAATCAGACCATCTTCGAACCCAAAAACACCATGTACAAAAAAATTACAAACAGATTAAATAACACCGGTATTATTTCACCCAAGAATAACAACCGGGAAGTGCGTACTGTAAGCTTATTACGAAAAAAGTACGAAGATCTGAACGTGCAAAACAATCGGACAACAGAAATGAACGAACCGGTACCCTACGAAAACGATGACCGTCAAAATAAAGGACCGGACGTTGTTCCTCATGTCCCACAAACAAAACCAAAACGGCATAAATGGACACGTGAGGAATACATTTCGATCATACACGCCTATTTCACAGCAGTGCTCTAACCAAAAAAACGAAAACGCAACAACACATACATATAAAATATGGAAGAAAAATAATGTAAATATAGACCTCGATAAAACAATGAACCCTAACAAAGTAGCTAACATAAGAAGATATATTCTAAAAGCAAAAAAAATATCAGAAATAGAAATAGAACAATTGAAAGGAAAAATACATCAGGAAAATCTAGATAGTAGTCACACAGCAATGCCAAATAATAATATAAACACTGAGATAGCAAAACACGAGGACAAACGTAACATTTCCGGCAAAAACGAAGTAAACAAAAAACAACAAATCCAGACCGTAGAGATGTATAATAGTGTACAAAAAGCACCAATTCAGAACACCACAGACAAACATATGAATGAAATGGAAGGCAAAACAAATCTAAAGCCTGGGAATAACGAAGGGAAACCTAATAATTACGATACTATGAAAATGAGAATAACCAAAGAACTGAAAACCACAGATCTTAGAATGGACCACAGATTATATCTCCCAAAAATCAAAATAGATAATAAAACAACATCAATAATAAATAGCATAAACCTGGCCGTCACGGAACTAACAACCACAGAAACAACAGGCAATATCACTGAGCTAAATGACATAATATATGCGGCAGCCACTGCAGCCACAAAAGAAGCAGGATACTCACTCAAACCCATCCGAACAGGAGTTCTACCACCCAAACAGACCTTGTGGATAAATAACATCCAGAACAAAATTTTAAAAAAGAGAAAAGATTAATCGATTCATAACGAAATTAGTAAATAATCAACACAACTAAGTAACAAGAAGAAAACAAAAATACTGTACAAATACAGCATTACAGAAAAAGACTTACCTGAGGCAACAGAAAAACTAAAGCAAGATATCCTTGCCAAAGCACAAAGGATCCGCCGGTATGAGAAACGCCAACGTTTCTTTGAAAAAAACAAACAGTTCAAATCCAACCCCAAAAAACTCTACCAAGAACTGGGTAAAAATAAAATAGACATTACTGCAGCACCAACAGCAGAAGAACTGGAAAAATTCTGGAAACAAATATGGTCGGTGAAGCAACAACCCCAGAAAAGGCCCATTAAAACAACGAACTTAGCACATGAGCAACTCTGGACCCCTATAACAACTGAAGAGGTCACCCAGACACTGCAAAGACTAAGCAACTGGAAGGCACCTGGACACGACAAGATCCCCAATTTCTGGTTAAAACACCTGCCAGGAATGCATAAAAAGCTGGCAGAAAACTTTAACAACATACTAGCAGAGCCAGAGACAATGCCTGAATGGCTCACGAAAGGGAAAAACCATCTTAATCCCCAAATCCACGGAAACAGAGAAACCACAAAACTATAGACCTATAACCTGTCTCCCTACGATCTACAAAGCCTTTACTGCAATAATATCGCAGAGATTGAGTAAGCACCTGGAAAATAACAACCTGTTTCCAGAAGAGCAGAAGGGATGCTGCAAGGGCTCATACGGCTGTAAAGATCAATTATTGATCAATAAAGCCATAACTGAAGACAGCCGCAGAAAGAAGAAAGGCCTCAGTATGGCCTGGGTGGACTACCAAAAGGCTTTCGACAGTGTTCCCCACACGTGGATTCTGGAAACACTAGCCATAAACAAGGTGGCACCAATTATTATAAAATACATAGGGCACTCCATGAACAAATGGCAGACAGTGCTACAGCTCCAAACAAAAGAGGGACTTGTGAAAACGAAAGCCATCCCCATTAGAAGAGTAATATTCCAGGGAGACACGCTCTCTCCACTCCTGTTCTGCCTGGCTCTCACACCTTTAACAGAATTGCTAAATAGAACTGGATGCGGTTACAAATGCTACGGAAAACAGTCAGCCACCTTCTATATATGGATGACCTAAAATTATATGCTAAAAGCGACAAAGAGCTAGAAACACTACTACAGACAGTACACGGCTTTACCAAGGAAATAGATATGAAATTCGGATTAGAAAAATGTGCCAAAGCAACCCCGAAAAGAGGAAAATTAGTTAAAAGTAGCAATATAACACTAGATAAAGCCAATGAAATAAGAGAACTAGACGAAAGCCAACCATACAAGTATTTAGGAGTCAATGAACTAGATAGGATACAACATACACAAATGAAAGAAAAAATAAAGAGTACTATAGACGAGTTAGATCAATACTAAAAACAGAGCTCAATGCTAAAAACAAGATAATGGGTATCAACACTTTAGCTGTCCCAGTTATAAGCTACAGCTACAACATCCTTAACTGGACACTAAACGAACTATCTAAAATAGACAGGAAAACAAAAATAATAATGACAGGATATAGGATGCACCACCCAAAATCTGACATAGAAAGGCTATATATACAACGCACAGAAGGTGGCAGGGGTCTTATACAGCTAGAAAACTATTATAAAATATCCACCATAGGACTGCAAAAATACCTACTCCAGAAACAAGGAAAACTAATACAAATAGCCACAAAATACGAGCAAAACAAAAAACTGTTTTCAGTATCTAAGGAAGCTGACAAATACAAACAAGAAATCAATCTACCTAACAAATACGAAGAAGAAGAAGAAGAAGAAGAAGAAGAAGAAGAAGAAGAAGAAGAAGAAGAAGAAGAAGAAGAAGAAGAAGAAACAGCAAAAGCTATAAAACAAATGAAATCCAAACTAAAACTAGAACAGCAACGGACCATGATAAAACGATGGCAAGAAAAGCCCCTACATGGTAAATACTGGGCTAAATAAATGCAAAAGAAATAGACAGAGAAAAGGCCCAACAATGGTTGAGAAACCCAGGACTCAAAGCAGAGACTGAAGGATTTTTAATTACTGCACAAGACAAGAGCCTCCCCAACAGAAATTACCAAAAACACACAATGAAAAGAAACATAACAAGTAACTGTAGAATATGTGGAGATCGACAAGAAACAATAAATCATATTATCTCTGGCTGCCCAGTCCTGGCTAAGAAGGAATATATTCACAGACATGACAGAGCTGGGACCTATATACACTGGAAGCTATGCCAACACTATGGAATAACAACAGAAAAAAGATGGTATAAACACACGCCAGAAAAGGTCACAGAAAACGAGAAAGCAACCATACTCTGGGATATGCCAATACACACATATAGAGAAATTAAGGCAAATAGACCAGATATAGTTGTCAAAGATCATGAAGAAAAAAAATGCTTTCTAATTGATGTATCAATACCAGCAGATGACAACGTTTCTCTAAAAGAAATGGAAAAACTTTCAAAATACAAAGACCTGGAAATAGAGATAACTCGAATGTGGAATCTAAAAACAGAAACAATTCCTATCATAGTAGGTGCCTTAGGTATAATAAAAAATATTCAGACAAATTCATAACAAAAACACCAGGACTTACAAATATATATAACATACAGAAAATTGCACTACTGGGTACTGCACACATTCTACGCAAAACACTTTCAATACAGTAAACATAAGAGCACCACAGCAATCCACAGCACATACCCAAGGCGCACAGAGCTGCGCTCGGTAGTGAAGTGAAAGCACGTTATAAAAATAAAACTACTGAAAAGTAATAATAATAATAATAATAATAATAATAATAATAATAATAATAATAATGATGATGATGATGATGATGATGATGATGATGATGATGATGATGATGATGATGATGATGATGATGATGATGATGATGATGATGATGATGATGATGATGCAGTGTCAGGCATTGGCTCTCATGGCTTCTGATCTTAGCTGATTGGAAGTGTTATCATATACGATGTTTTGTCTTGGTATAAAAGATGGGCTATAGCAAATATTCTGCTCAATACCACAGACATTTGCTTGTCATTTGCTTGACCCTAACCAGACGATATGTGTATCTCTGATCACGAGCAGAAGTAGTGGGAGAGCATCATAGCCACGTGAGGAATTCTTTGGGGTTTCGATAGTTCACCTTTGGAAACATGGGTGTTTCGTTCAACATCCTTAAACAACCCTTATTAAAGCACCTTTTGAGCGGGATGGACTACTGGACTTGAAGAAAATTCTAACTGAGTCCCACCTGCAATGTCATGCGCTGTTTATCTTGATACGAGATGACTATGTCACGCACATTTGGCTCTGATGCCTGGTGTACCCTTATCAGACAGTAGTCATGATGGGTATACTGGGCTTCGTGTCTTTTACCCCAGTGCCATTTTGATGGCATGCCCTGCTCTCTCACTCAATAAGAATAATAGTAAGTCTCTGGCTGAGACCCGCTCGGAAGCTAAAATAAAATGCAAATCAATCAGAAAATAACTGGTATTTCACATGTATTGAGAAGAACATTATCACTGTGGGAACGCTAATCTTCCATGTAAATAATTTTGTTTCTGTACACAACTTATGTATTTCTGGTAGCAAATTGATTATTTTTATTTTTACCACCCACTGGCTAACGCATATTAGTATGAGGTCTAGTTACTCACTCTTTAGAGTGTTACCGAATCTTCCCGTAGAAGAAATCTCATCTCTGCCGAAACTTCTCCCATCAGATAGGTTTTGGTCTACCTGAATGTTTCAATGCACTTTTCATTTGCTCTACGTTTCTAGTTTTCAGTCATATATTTCTGTGTAGAACCTTTTCTGTGCATCCTCCTGGATCTATTGTGGTTTTTTAGAGGACATTGTTCTTCCATTCTTGGTTAAAGAACTTTTAGCATTTTTCGAATTTTGTCGAAATAACGAATGCAAGAATAAATTATTCTCGCATTCGAACTGCGTTAGTGAAGTTGTTACCAGCAAGGCTTGCTAGACGCGGTATTAGCGTTATGCATGCTGTTGATGCTGGTGGTAGCAGCGGTGGTGGCAGTGGTAGTGATTGTGTCAACAGATGTGTAATATAAATACCTACAATGCTCAATTCATGTTGTAGAAATAATAAACAAATGCTTTTGGTAATAGACTTTTAAAATCACTATTGACTTGAAGTTAAACAACAATAACAATAATAAAAACAAGAACAACAACAAAACATATATCTCTCCATGTTAGGGCTTAGAAAAACTACGCATGAGAATCGAGTCACGTGTCATCACCACAGCAAATTATAAGAGAATAAGAACCACATATTACAATGATTTATGAAAAGTTTCATCATCAAGAGGAAATAGTGGACAGTTTACAACGATTAGTCTCATAATTGAACACTGATTATCTTCCACAGAACGATAGCTTGTCACTCCCTGGTAAGCGTTACAGCTGTCTAATGGCCAACATCTAAATAACAGCAGCCAATTACAGAACACTCGACTGGAACAAGCCGTTATATTTCGAACAATATATTTTGCTGAAGAACTTCTTAAACAGGATATCTCATAATTCCGTTGCAACATAATATGGTCAGTAATCCATAATATAGAATAAGCAACATGGTTTTGAGTTCTTGCCAACCAACTTTCTTTAACATCATACAATCTATTTCCTTTTTGTTCTGCGTCTTAAGCCTATTTAAATGTAATATCAGAATTAGCATTTTTACTGTGTTGGTTTTCAAATTTTGATAGTTATCGCTAACAAAATATGCAATCTGATAGCGACCCCTCACTTGAACTGCTTCGCATGCAATTGGATGCCATCAATAAATCATCAATAAATACCACAATTTCTAAGTCATCTTCTATAAATGTGACTCACCATTCTTATCAATATTTTCTTCATCAATTTTTTTTATTGAGCATTGGTTATAATCCACTTTCACATATAGAAACGTTCATATCTTTGTCATGACAGGTTTTCGTTTATTATAGGTCGTCTGCTCCATTGTAATATATAATTATTACATAACAACTGAAACTCACTTTTGTTGTTGCATTTTCGAATCTTCGATTCATATCAAATCTGCAATAGTTAAACCTATAAAACTATAAAATGTGGACGTTATCACCAAATTTTCATTCCAGTTTTCGCTTGTTTCCTAATATTAGACAAAACAGAGATATCTTTTACTTCTTACTGCCTTATATATAATCCACTCACAAGGCTTTGGTCGGTCGGAGATTATAGCAAACGATACTTGCACTAGCTGCCACGTAGTGGGAATGACCCCACAACCATGTGGTTGGGAAGCAAGCTTCTTACCACGAAACTACGCCGGTGCCTTGTGTGTAAGCTCAAAAAGTAAGTTACTGAACTTGCATGGATTTATAATGATTATTTTCTGTCGCTATGAAATCTTTATCCAGACTACAAAGGGCGTGGGTTTGGGTTGTTTTTAAGAACTGAAGTAATTTTGAAATATCGTTTACACAACTCGAAGAAAACATTTTGACTAGAGTTGCAACGAAAATGTCTATGACAGGCATGGATAACACCCATGTCATATTAAATTCTACATATAACTTAACATAACATCTCCAGGAAGAAAAATTCTTATTTTTATTTGTAAAATTGAAATGTTTGTTGAATCCTATTTAGTATAAACCTAAAAGATCTAGGTAACTGATATAGATACATTTCCTTTAAGTATTGTAGAGATGTAAGACCTGCTTGACACTTCTCCAAATAACCGACGAGAATACTACTATAATTATCGAAAGGAGGATTGATTAGTTATTTCGATTAATTGGTTACTTGTTTCGGTTGATAACGAAATTCAATTACTATCGATCTTGCTTACAAGTCACCTATTGATTTTGAACGAAGTATTTTATAGTATTAATTTCTTTCGAAATTTTTATTTTATTAATTTAGTTTCTAAAACTCTGATGAAAATCAAGGAATGTAAGATTTTTCATCTTGCCAAAATAAAAATCTTCTTTTCTTTTGCTTTTTGGCAAAAAATGAGAGAAAGTGGATAAAAATATCTTCAATGCCTTTTCTTTTATGTTCAAGAGAAAGAAAATAGCCAAAATTGATTTATCACACCAGAGAGCTAGTTTAGGGAATATAATAGATTTCTTTTAAAGGAAACATTCACATCTCATACACAAGGAAATACTAAGGTTACTGGATTACGATGTATATCTTACAATAAGAAATTACTGGCGCAAAAACATTTCTTTTACTTGTTAGTCATTTGACTGAGGCTTTGCTGGAGTACCGCCTTTTAGTCGAAGAAATCGACTTCAGGACTTATTATTTGTAAGCCTGGTACTTATTCTATTGAGCTCATACGCCGAACCGCTAGATTACGAGGGCGTACACACACCAACATCGGTTGTCAAGGAATAATGGTAGTGGAACAAACACAAACACAAAAACACACACATACATGCATACATACACGGCGGGCTTCTTTCAGTTTCTGCCTACTAAATCCACTCACAAGGCTGTGGTCGGCCTGAGGCTATAGTGGAAGACACCAGCCCAAGCTGCAACGCTGTGAGACTGAACCCAGAACCATTTGGTTGGGAAGCAAGCTTCTCACCACACAGCCACTCCTGCGCCTGTTGAATAATTATCCATCTTTTCTTTCATAATTCAGCTTGATTCGAAATATCTATCTTGTTTAATACCCCTTCTCTATCTCTGTTTATGTGTGTACCTGTGTGTGTCTTCAAATTCTATATTTTTTCAGCTGAAATAGCATTGAATATTCTGGTTATATACAGCTTCATGCAATCGTATTTAATGAGAGAATGAATCGACGAGAGAATGTTTGCCATTCCATTGTCATAACATTATTAAAACATTATAGTAACCAAGAGTGCATTTTGCACCAAAAGCCATGGCAGCTATTGCAGTATAGCTTGTTCTGACACAACATCTACGTTTGAGTAGGGATAAATATTACATCTCACCATTACGAACTATTATGACATTGATTGTCTTTCCTATACCAGTAAATCTTATAAAAGTCGAGCCGATGAATTAACTTTCATATAAAACTAAATTAGTGGAGGCGCAATGGCCCAGTGGTTAGGGCAGCGGACTCGCGGTTTCGATTCCCAGGCTGGGCGTTGTGAGTGTTTATTGAGCAAAAACACCTAAAAGCTCTACGAGGCTCCGGCAGGGGATGGTGGCGAACCCTGATGTACTCTTTCACCGCAACTCTCTTACTTCCTGTTTCTGTTGTGCCTGTAAGTCAAAGGGTCAGCCTTGTCACACTGTGTCACGCTGAATATCCCCGAGAACAACGTTAAGGGTACACGTGTCTGTGGAGTGCTCAGCCACTTGCACGTTAACTTCACGAGCAGGTTGTGCCGTTGATCAGATCAACTGGAACCCTCGACGTCGTAAGCGACGGAGTGCCAACAACAACAAAACTAAATTAGCATGTCTATGCTAGGTGGATGAAAAATACGATCAATATCAATAGGATTTGCTCTCAATTCATAAATAATTTTCAACATTTCTTGAACAAATTTTAACACGGAAGTATATTTATCTACGCGCATTCTATCTGATTCAATTGCACAAATTAAAGAAAATGGAAAATCATCTATACTTTAATTGCATTGTTAAATCTAATTATTCTCATTACATTTTAATTATTGCTACTTTTCAACTATTATTCATTAAAAATATATTTTCATGTGTATCTATACTTTCTGAAAATTCGTCGTTATATGTAAAAACTCATATCTTTTAATTGTTCAAACAACATCAATTTCTTTTGTACTCAATAACGAATTATTTTGACTCTATATTTATAGTCTGAACTTAAAGATTTTTTGTGTTATAATTTTCACTAAATAAGAGGAAATTCGCTTGCATACTTAAATTGTTATGGCATAAATTCATAGTCTGCTACATTGTTTTCAAAGATCGTTAACAAATCAGCAAAGTACACTCAAAGTAAGCGATTGATAAAACTTCGGTGTCACATAAATAACACTCTCACACAGTCAAACACAGACAGTCAAACACAGACAGTCAAACCGAAATAAAAATCTTTTCTTCCCTTGCTTTTTGGTAAAATTCAGAGAAAACGTATAAACGTATGTATAAACGTATTTTCAGAAAAAAGAAAATAACCAAAATCAATTATTTATCACCCCCACATATACATACACACACATATATATACATAGGCGTGTGTGTGTGTGTGTGTGTGTGTGTGTGTGTGTGTGTGTGTATGTGTGTGTGTGTGTGTGTGTGTGTGTATGTATGTATGTATGTGTTCGCGTCCGCAAATAAGCTGCATTAAGGACCCTCTTCCATGCACCACAAGTCACATGGCTTTTCTTCCTGAATTCACTATTGTTCTATAGTCTTCAGTGGTCATTAAGATTTGTATATCTATATACGTTCACTAATCCACGCGTCCTTTTTACTTAACACTCCCCAGTACTGGATCAAGAGACAACAGTCAGTGTCGTTACCAAACTCCTTTACTGTAGTAGGTCATCGCAACGTTTATTGTGGTACGAGTTTCTGGACTGACCTGTAACGTACTAGGTTCGCTTGTTTTTTCCCGACTTGCCGCGTCCCCACTTCGAACATTCCTCATATGACTATATCATTTTTTACCCGGTTGTAGGAGAACACAATTTGTGTCTTTCCAAATGCAGAATTTTTTCTCGCTGCTCGATAAAGGACAAGGGTAGAGATACACTTTTCTTTGTCACGCATCTATGCTAAACATATGTATTTTCCCGCCAAATACACTATATCTAGACGTATCTGTCTGAAGTGGCACCAATAGAAGAAGGAAGATTGGAAGTGCCTTCCATGTTTCTGAACTGGAACCATTTATTAATGTTGCTCTTTCATTTTCTTTCACAAATGTGTGTGAGTGTGTGTGTTGTTTTTGTTGTTGATTTGTTTGCTTGTTTGTTATGCAAATTTGATTTTACAAATATCAAATTGCGACTGCCTTGCGAGTGTAACATTTTATTTCATTATCATTTTTCTTGTTTATGTTTTTTTCTAAAAATTCTGTAAAAATTTTGTAAAAATTCTGTATTTTAAAAAAAATTCTGTATTTAAAAAAAAATTCATTTTCATGCATTCGAAGATTAAATGACAGTTTCATTTTAATAATGTGTGTTTAGTGCTACATCTTTTGTTTCTTTTAACTCTTACTGCAGCTTTTGTGGAGAAAGCCATGTTGAAAATATTGTAAACACAATAAAATTTCAGTAAAATGTTAAAGCTGTGTTCAATAAAAGATCTCCCGTTTAACTCACATATAGAGGTAGACGTCCTGACGATCTAAATGTTTGCAAAATAATCCAATTTCCTTGACAGGTTCATTCACGCCAAAACAAGACAAATGATAATAATAATAATAATAACAATAATAATAATAATAATAATAATAATAATAATAATAATAATAATAATAATAATAATAATAATAATAATAATCATAATAATAATATGAAATAACAACAGAAAAAAGATGGTATAAACACACGCCAGAAAAGGTCACAGAAAACGAGAAAGCAACCATACTCTGGGATATGCCAATACACACAGATAGAGAAATTAAGGCAAATAGACCAGATATAGTTGTCAAAGATCATGAAGAAAAAAAATGCTTTCTAATTGATGTATCAATACCAGCAGATGACAACGTTTCTCTAAAAGAAATGGAAAAACTTTCAAAATACAAAGACCTGGAAATAGAGATAACTCGAATGTGGAATCTAAAAACAGAAACAATTCCTATCATAGTAGGTGCCTTAGGTATAATAAAAAATATTCAGACAAATACATAACAAAAACACCAGGACTTACAAATATATATAACACAGAAAATTGCACTACTGGGTACTGCACACATTCTACGCAAAACACTTTCAATACAGTAAACATAAGAGCACCACAGCAAACCACAGCACATACCCAAGGCGCACAGAGCTGCGCTCGGTAGTGAAGTGAAAGCACGTTATAAAAATAAAACTACTGAACAATAATAATAATAATAATAATATTAATAATAGGCCGACAATTACAGGCCGATATCCTGTTTGCCACTTATGTGGAAGTTATTGACTAGAATTCTCGCAGAGTCAATATACGAACATCTGGAAAAAATGGAGTCCTGCCACATGAGCAGAAGGGTTGCAAGCGTAAATGCAGTGGTACCAAGAATCAACTCCTGATAATCAAAACTGTACTTAAAGACTATTGTAAAGCGTACAATATTATCCCATATTCTTGGATTATGGAATGCATGAACCTATTTAGTATTGCATCGAAAGTTGAGCGATTGCTTGGAAAAAATATGCCGAAGTAGAGGACGGAACTGACAGCATATGGAAGAAGTTTAGGGACAGTAGAAATTAGGAGGGGCATCTTACAAGTGGACTGCCTGTCCCCACTGATCTTTGTACTGTACTTGATACCACTAACACTGATTCTGAGGAAAGCAAAAGCTTGGTATGTATTGTATTCAAAAGCCGCTAACAAAAAGTCAACCATTTGTTATTCATTGATGACCTCAAACTTTATGGTAAGATGAATCCCAAGTCAGTTCCCTTGTTAATACGGTGTATACCTTCAGTGCTGATATCAGAATGGAGTTCGGACTGAGAAAGTGTTAGTATTGAAGAGAGGCAAAATAAAATGTATAGACGGGCAAACGATACCGCCAGGGAAGGTTATGAAGCAGATAGAAGAGACGGGCTATAAGTATTTGGGCGTTCTGGAAATGGATAAATTGATGGAGAAAGAAATGACAGACAAATTTACGGTGGAGTACTTGCGCAGACTGAGACTGATCCTTAAGTCGAAATTAAGATTGAAGCTATCAGCACCTGGGTGGTTTCACTCCTTAGATATGGAGCGAAGGTAATCGCATGGACAGTAGACGAACTAAACAGCTTAGACTGAAAGACAAGAAAGTTACTGACTAGATATGGGTCACTCCACCCAAAAAGTGACACAGACAAACTGTATGTACCAAGAAAAATAAGGAGAAGAGTTTTATTTGATGCGAACACAGCATTAGAGCAGAAGAAAACAACATAGCATGGTATGTAAAAAATGCCACAGAACCGTTATTATTAGAAGTAAGAAGGTCATGCTTGTATAGGATGAAAGATTACAAAGATAAAGCACTATACAAAAAATTAATAACGAATGAAACTGAAAATAGGTGGGTAAAGAAAATAATGCATGGTCAACTTCATAGGGATGTTGAAGATAAGACAGACAGAGAAGAAAGATGGCTGTGGATGACTAAAAGTGATTAAAAACCGGAAACGGACGCTCTAATCTGTGTTGCTCAAGAGCAAGTACTAAGAACAAACTACATAAAATATAGAATAGAGAATACAGCAGGAAGCGATAAGTGCAGAATCTGTGGACAAAACTGTGAAACCGTATGGCATATTACCAGTCAATGGACGCCACTAGCCCAGAGGGAATTTAAGAGACACCACGACAATATAGTTAGGCTTGTCAATTGGACACTTTGCAAACAAGTATGGACTTGACAGAGCAAAAAATTGGTACGACCACAAACCTGAAGGCATCGTCGAAAATAGAAATGCAAAGATCCTATGGGATTTTATGATTCAGTGCGACCATGACGTAGAGAATAGGAAGCCAGACATAGTGTTAATTGAGAAAGAAAACAAACTGCTGGATCATAGATATAGCATGCCCAGCTGATAAGGAAGAAAGAAAAGTCGATAGATATGACAGGCTAGCTTGGGTAGTTAAGCAGTTGTGGTCGATGAAAAAGGTGGTAGTAGTACCAATAATTGTCGGAGCTCTGGGAACAGTGTGCAAAAATATCGAGAAGTACGTGGAACAAATAGGGGCTGCAATAAGGGTGGAGAACTTGCAGAAAACAGCACTGCTTGGAACCGATCGAATACTCCGGAAGGTGCTCGAAAAATAAGAGGTGTTACCTTAGTTCACATGTAGTGAACAGCTGACACCGTAGTACATGTCAAGCGTTAGAAGCTGTGCAAAAGCAATAATAATGACAACAACAACAAAACAACAACAAAACAACAACAACAACAACAACAACAACAACAACAATAATAATAATAATAACGATAATAATAATAATAATAATAATAATAATAATAATAATAATAATAAGCTCAGGACTGAAAGCAGAGACTGAAGGTTTCATATTGACGGTGCAAGATCAAAACTTGCTTACCAAAAACTACTAGGCTAACGTTCTTCCAAACGGTTTTGACCTTAAATGCTGATTCTGTGATGAATTTCATGAAACAATAGACCATCACGTCTCGGTATGTTCTGTGATGACACGAAAAGAATGCAAAAATCACCACGATAGGGTAGGATAATATTTACATTGGAAAATATGTAAACAGTACAAAATCATCACTCCTGCATCATCCTGAGCGAGTCGTTGAAGGTTAAAATGTCACTATCCTCTGGGATTTTCCAGTTAACAGTGACAGAACGATTCAAGATAATCGACCAGACATAGTCATTAAAGACTGAGAAGGAAATACTTGTAGACTAATAGCTGTAAGTGTTCCTACTGATAAAAATATATCTGTAAAAGAATTTAACAAATTAAGTAAATATAAGGACCTGAAATACAAAAGATGTGTCATCTTAAAGCGAGAACTGTTCCTGGTATGGTAAACATCTAGATAATATCCCAGGAGAACCATGTCTCAGGGAAATCCAAAAGATTGTGCTGACATGTACTGCCCACACCCTTAGAAAAACCCTATCCATTTAAATGTATGTATTGTGTTGCATGAAAATATTTCGCTACTGCCCCTGCTACTTCTCTTCTCCATGCTTTCAGTCATACTGTAACATCTCTGGGTGTGTCTCGGTGAGTGACTGTAATAAACATGCAGATTAAAAGTAGATTATATAATTATAATAATAGTCTTTTCTAATATAGGCGCAGGGCCTGAAATTTTTGTGGAGGACGCCAGTTGATCACATCGACCCCAGTATTAAACTGGTTCGTATTTTACCGTTCCCGCAAGAGTGAAAGGCTCAGAAGACTTCGGTGGCGTAGAAGAAAATAATGCCTGACGGAGGCGATGGAAGCGATCACCACTTTTGTCAGACCTTTCATGAATTGCTTTCTGTTGGCTCATTTCTGGGTAAGATCGGTCATCCTGATAATCACCTCATCTCAGTTCTTTTCCACTTGGAATATATAGATCAAACCAGACAGCGAGCAATTTAACCGGTCCGTCCGATTAGCGCCTCACGACACGGTTAGACTGAATGGACATGCCTCTTCAGTTGCCGAATCGCAGAACCACAAAATGTTTTGCTTGAATTTGGCTTCTGTAACCGCTTCGTTGTCCATTACAACATTACAATCGACTCAATGTGCCCAATCTCCACCACTAAGTCATAGTGAGGATATTATGCCGACATGGATTACAACGTCGTATGCCGAAACGGGTTTCCCGCATCCTAGTTCTCACCAGATGATCCGCGAAAACTCTAGTTTCCGTAGTTGTGGCTCAAGTATCAATCCTACAAAAGACAAGAGGGGAGAGACTTGACGAACCGAGTGCAAAATACTAAATTACCCTGAGAGGTGTCCATTTACCCTAATCGCTGTACATTGCAGCAATTCAACCCCTTGGGAGACGGGACCGAGACCTGCTGCTGTGAGGACAGCGGCCACTTAAAACATTTGGCTGACCGAATTTAATCAGAACCTCACGCATGCCACGTCCCTTACTTTCTCTATGTTATATTTCATGAGATGGAGGTGTTGTGAATAGATCTGTTTAGGCGGGCGCATGTTTGTACATCGCCAATCAGACCTTCGCCAACAAAGTTCAATCTTTTGGCTAACGCGTCTATGAGATCTATGGACCAAAAACCTACCAATGTAATCCCTCTTGTTTGAGTCCTTTCTCAGTTGCGTCACTTCTCGATTCTCAATTTTACTGCCAGTTGGCGGGAGATATCTGCCAAGAGGTCTCCAAACCAGTCAGCCGTATAGAAGTATAACTTATAGGGGAGACTATCCAAAGCAGGCGATTTTCCCCACACTTCGTGCAGTCAACCATCGTTTTCCTTTATCTCCGCTGCTTTTACCGGTTATTAGCAACAATCCGTCTCTTTTGACAAGATTCCTGGTCAGCTGTCGAGGCTGCATTCCGGCCCGCCATTCATCCCGAACAGTCGAGCAAAGTGCTGCTGAAAAGATGCTCACACCTGCTTTGATCAGTGAACTGTATAGATACTTAGAAAAAAAGAGGGCTGCTACCTATTGAACCGAACGGGTGCGAAATAGGAGACAGAGAACGAAAGATAATCTAATTATCAGAAATTTCAAGAGAAGACAGACAAACTTGAGCATGGCACGTACGATATGATGCCACACTCTTGTATAACAAGAACAATGGAAATGAATGGAGTAGCAGAAACATGAGAAGCCTTATATGAAACAGTGTGAAATGTTGGTGAACTGAATTTACAGTAGGGAATCAGGTATTAAGAGAGACGAAAATCAAGAGAGGAACCTTCCAAGGGGACAGTGTATCCCCACTGACCTTTGTGCTGGGGATGATCTCCTTGAGTGAAATACAGTAAAAGACAAATTTGGGGCATGATCTGGGAAGCGGTAACGGAAAACTGAACACCTGCTCTTCAGGGATAACTTGAAGTTGTGCACAAAAAGCGAGGCAGAACTGGACAACATAGCCCAGTCTGTACGGGTTTTCTCGAATGATAACAAGATGGGGTTTGAATTCTCAAAATGTGCTACGATGGTGATGAGAAGGGGAAAGCTTGTCAGGACAGAAGGCATATATACGCCAAGTGATGAAAAGATGAAGGCAATTGAACATGAATCCGAATATAAATACCTGGGAATGCTTGAGGCAGATGGAATTAAACACAATGATATGAAAGAAAAGACAAAGAAATAGGACCTGCAGCGAGTGAGAAAAATATTAAATTCAAAGCTGAATGCCAGAAACATAATTTTGGTAATAAACTCGTGCGCAGTCGCAGTAGTTTCGGTATGGTGCTAGAATTCTGAAGTGGACAGAGGAAGAGCTAAAGGATTTGGACAGGAAAACAAGAAAGCTCTTAACGATGCATGGGGCCCATCGTCCACGAGCAGACACTGATCGCCTATACATGAAAAGAACAAATGAAGGAAGGGGACTGATATGTGTGGAAGACTGCATACATATCGAACTCGGTAGTTTATTGAGATACCTATCCCAAAGTAAGGAAATCTTGCTAGTGTCAGTTAGGAATTAGGGAGTATTGAAAACAGACGAAAAATGAAAAACAAAGCAGGAAATACAAAAAGGACATGAAGAAGCATTATGTAACAAGGGACTACACAATCAATTCTATGTAGCCACAACTGAAGTTGCTGGAAAACAGGTGGGACTGACTGAAGAAAGGAGCATTGAAAAAATGATTGAGAGCACCATACTGGCATCGCAAGACCAATCTTTGGTCACAAATTGGAGGGTCAATATTAGGAAATAGTAAGTGTTTTCACTGTGCCTCATCTGTAATAGAGTGGACGAAACCATTGCTCATATTGTAAACGAATGCCTTAGACTTGCCCCAAACCAGTACAAGTTGTGACGACACGATGAGGTTGCGAAAGCGCTACATTGGAAACTCTATGAAAAGTAGGATCTAGAGAGAGGCAAAACGTGGTATGAGCAAAAACCACAAGGAGTGATGAAGTAGGAGACCCGCAAGATCCTATGGGATTTCCTAATTCAAACAGGTCAGGTGCTCCAGCATAACAAACCGGTGGTGGTGGACAAGGTGCACCGCATGTGCTGTATAGTTGAATGTTGCGTGCCCCTTTGACCCACGAATAATTAAATGGAAGGCGATAAATAAATATAAGTTAGAAATAGCCCGTGAAGGCGAAGACAGTGCCAATTATTGTTGGGTCCTTCAGGACAGTATCAGAAGGCATCAAGATGAATATAAAGGAAATCGGAATAGAATATCCAGCAGAACTGTTACATAAGGTTGCCTCCTTGGCACGGCTAGAATAACCAGGAAAGTATTAGACAGTTGAAAAGAACAGATAGCATGGTACTGTAAGCTGAAGGCAGCAAGCCCACTACGCATGCAAAACTCCAGGAGTTCCAACAAAACCTGAGTTTAAAAGTATAATGCTGAAGATGATGATGATGTGATGATGATGATAATAATAACTTTGTACTTCACCCTTGTATTATAAGATATAATTAATATACCTCATGATATCACCGAATTGAAACACAAATGACTATTCTTAAGCACACAATTGATAATCACCCATTATCACTATATCACACATACACCGTATTCATCCTATTTTCATACGTCCGCTACAAGAATTATACACTCTATAGATACTGATCTTTCCCTGTGGAGAAGGAAGCGAAAATCCTATAAATTCTCAGCTGGTAGTTTCCAGCAAGCTAAAGGAGAATGCGTTTTCAAGTTACGTATAGACTAGTGATTTGAATTGATGCATAAACTTTATAATCAAACTGTATGATTTGCTGTTTAATAATATCATTGTGGCTATTGCGCTGTATAAACCTTGGAGTTTCATTGATTATAGAGTTGCTTTGCGTAGCTTTAGTTTTCATATTGTTTTGATATGAAGGTTATAACGACCTCAGTGTCTCAAACTGAATGTTATTTTGATCCTTGAATCATACTGACTATCATATTAATTGATATCTCTTGAAAAAGTGTATATTTTTGTATGGCTACGTGTACATTAGCGAGATTGTGTATTGAGAGAAAATATGCTCAGAATCAGCTAAAAGGATGTTCTGTTGTTTAAAGTAAAGAAGAGGAGGACTGATACTAGTAGGGGTGGAACTGAGTGTAAAAACCACTGAATATTCTATAGTTTGTACCGAAAATGATACATGTTCCTAGGTCTTAGTAGCTAAGGTACTTGGTGACAAATAATAGTGTTTAATGATCCTTGTGAATTAGTGATTTAAGGAAAGATCATGTATACTAAGAAGGTTCTTAGAAGTGTGGATTCCCAGAAGCGTTGATATCTGTGACAAATAGCTCCGACCTTATGCTCAAAGTAAGGTCATAAAGTAAACATGCGTGCACAAAAACGACAAGGACTTAGAGTCATAATAATGTACTCACAAATGCATACACATACAACCATAGGCACACACATATATACACGTACACATACACACACATATAATATATTCTTGTCATTGATTGAACAGAACTTGAAGTCCTCTCACGTAAATTCCTGCCGGATGGTGTTTTGGCTTTAAGAGCTGTCACATCTGAATATATGCGTAGGCATACTGGAACTAAGGCAACACAGTTCCTGAAAGAAGGTTAGGGTCACATATATATCTGACAAGGAGTGTGGTGAATAACTGAATCGATAGATCTCTAAACAAAATATAGTGAAATGCAAGGAAATGAAAATCACAATTCATAACTGCTTTGTAACAACTTTTCTTTGCTCTATTCACCATCATCCCACATCATTTCAAGAGAGACAAATATTTCACACAAATTAAAGTTTCTACACAGAATACCAAATGTACTAACATCTGGGTTTTCATGTCCTTGTAAATGATTTACAGGATATCCACAAGTTATGCCAATATGTCGAATACATTTCGGAATAATATTAGGTGACTCGTATTTTTTAGATTTTAGGTGTTTCAGCCTTTGGATGGCGGCCATATTGAGGCATTGCTTTAAAATATTTAGTCAAACAAATAGACCCAAGTATTCATTTTCAAGCGCGGTAATTATTCTATCTGTCACTTTGTTTCCGGACCGCTAGATAACGGGAATGTAGACAAACCAAACCCGGTTGTCGATCGGTGGTGGTAGGCAAACACAAACACAAAGACACACACACGTCATTGGGCGTAGGGAATAGAGCAGGTAAATATGCGCACATACAAACTCACGCGCACACAGATACATACATGCACAGATAATCGTTTAGGAATCCATACGTCAGGAAAAATAAGCACTTGTATATTTGTCTATGTGTGTGTGTGTGTGTGTGTGTGTGTGTACTCATCAGAGACCTCACAAGTGACCTGACATATCTGACGTACTTGATATACCTGACATACCTACCTACCGACATACATACGTACGTACATACATACATGCATACGTACGTACGTACATACATACATACATATATACATACATACATACATAGGCATGTATGTGTGTGCGTGTGTGAGGGGGGAAAGAAAGTGAGAGATAGAGAAAAAAAGAGAGAGAAAGTGATTGAGAGAGACAGAGAGATAGAGAGAAAAAGAGGGAGGCGGTTTGTATTTGCTTCCAGAAAATTGTAATTTAAAAGTCAGAATTTTGAAAATAATATTAAGAATTTAATTAGAATTAATAAATTTTCCATGTTCATTTTGCATTGGCTCAAAGTAACACATTTTGAAAAAAGTATTGCGAATAATTACATTTCTAGAGGAATATTCTTGTCATCGTAAGAATCACTAACCGTTGCAGAAGCAGTGACATCATCAACTTCATGAACATAATTCTAATTATCCTCACTAGGGGGATTCTTCTTCTTCTTCTTCTTCTTCTTCTTCTTCTTCTTCTTCTTCTTCTTCTTCTTCTTCTTCTTCTTCTTCTTCTTCTTCTTCTTCTTCTTCTTCTTCTTCTTCTTCTTCTTCTTCTTCTTCTATATGTTGTTCACTTTCCATATTTTGTAATTCAATTTCCGGAGAGAAAGCTTAATTTCTGCTGCCTTAATTAAAACGAAGTGAGTCTCATGAAATGCGATAAAAATAACTTCCAACTCCTTACAATTATTTCATAGTTCTTTTTTTATTTTTTATTTACCCATTTTCAGTTTTAATAACAGTATTTCTATTTCTGAAATTACTTTCTAGAAGTTGAGTCTATTTTAAATTAAATTAATTACATTAACAAACTATTAGATTATTGCTATAATAATTAAAATATTTTAGATAATGAGGCATCAAATATATACTCGCATGAATTACAAACGTGAGTAGATTTGGCTATTTTAACTACACAACCTGAAGCGCCTACTTAAATGCTACTTCTGTTCCAATTATTCGATCATAAGAGTTCATGTAGTATGTTGGACTATTTTCTTTAAACGATAACCTTTTAGTCTAGTTCCATGACAATATATGTTATTAGCAATATGATAGTTACGAAAATCATTTTAAACAGAGGGAAAGGTTATTAAATGCAGAAATTGTGCCAAATTGACGGCCCTACTTAAAGTATTTTTGTACTTAATACAAAGAAGCAAATTTATATCATGTAGACTATAATGGCCCCGAAAGGATGAAAAGTAAAGTCAACCTCCACCGACTTACTCCCACCCCCAAAATTGCTGGGCATGTGCCACAATTTAAAACCAATATAATATAATATAATATAATATCTATTATATATAAGACGGAAGATGTGTGTGTGTATGTGACCGACCATTAGGTTGATCCCACGTAAAATCAATATTTTTCATCCGATTTCACGCTTGGCAAATACATCACTTATGTTCAATAAATGGTTCAACACTCTTTAGACCTTTTACTTATGGAGTAATATAGAGTTATGGGGGTTTCTAAAGAAAGGGTCAGAAAAACCTCTATTTCTGATGTTCGGTGACTATTATTGACAAGGGAAATAACTCTATGCGAAGTAACATTCAGAAATAGATTGTCTTCCTTACATTTGTATATACCTGCTACACATTTTTGGTTGACAGTTGGTGGGTCGTACACCATAGCAAGATGCTCTGCAAAACATTTCATGCACACATCAACGTAGAATTCCGTAATTCTGTCAAATCCATACGTTACGTATGCAAGTACATTACCAAAAAATCGGACAAAGCCGTTTTTCAAATAAAATCTACACGATCAACAGGTTTTACAAATGATGAAGTGATTCTTTTTGAAACTGGACGCTTCATATCCACCAATGAAGCCATATGGAGAACCTTAGGATTCCCAATTCACGAATGTTACCCTCTTGTGATTCATCTCAGCGTTCATTTGGAAAATAGGCAGCGAATTTACTTCACAGAAGACAACCTCATTCAAGAAGCAGCTGTCCCGCCAAAGACCACTCTCACGGCCTTCTTTCACCTATGCAAAGTCGACCCCCTGCAAAGTCTATTTTGTACGTTGAAGTGCCGCATTATTATACATGGAATCAATCATCTTCCCAGTGGCAACGATGAAAACAAGGCCGGACTACGCAGTTGGATCCAGCAATCGGATGCGTCTACACAGTTCACCACTTGAACTCCGAATGATTCCATCTGCAGCTCTTACTTCATGTCATTAAGGGACCAACTTCCTTCGATAACCTTCGTACAGTGGACGGCTACCTATACGGCACTTTCAAAGATGCCTGCTCGAACGAGGACGTTTGGATATCAATATGATAATGCACTCGAAGAGGCCTCTCTGTGTCGTTCTCTGCACAAGCTCCGACACCTCTTTGTAATAATGCTGGTTTTCAGCAACCTGACAAGCGCACATTCACTTTGGAAGAAATACAAAGACTCAATGTGCCATATTTTGCTGCAGACTCGCCAAATCACAGGTAGCGTTGACACTCCCACTACCCTTGCCATTTACAGCAGAGGACTTCTTCTCTTGGAAGACTTGGTTATGGCAACTGGAGGTCGACGATTGGACGCTTATCCTCTCAACATTCCAGACAGAAATGAAGACGCCTGTCCCAATCGCCTCGTTCTCAGAGAAACATCCTACAACATCTACAAACTCGAACAGTTCATTGCTGACAAAGAGCCCCTTCTGAATTCTGATCAAGCTGACATATACAATTTTGTCATCGGAAACATCTACACACACTTGCAGAATCTTCTTCTTAGACGCACATGGTAGAACTGGAAAAACACTCCTCCTAAATATTCTTGCGAAATTGCGGTATAATGGTGACCTTGTTATAGCTGTTGCGTCCTCAAGAATAGTCTCGGATCTTCTCGATGGTGGATGAACAGCACACTCTACCTTCAAATTGCCTTTCAATGAAGCACATCAAGAAAACCCAACGTGCCACATAATGCATGCATCGGATGAAGCGACAATTTTGAAAAAGTGCAAACTCATTGTTTGGGATGAAACAACTATGTCCCATAAATGTTCCCTACAAGCACATGATACCACAATGAGAGACCATAGATCGAGCAACATCATTGGATGCGCGACTCTACTTCTTGCAGGAGATTTTCGACAAATTCTGCCTATTGTACCCAAATGAACACCCGCCTATTATACCCAAATGAACTTAATGCCTGCCTTAAAAAAAACCCCTCCTTTGGTTGCATGTCCAATCGAAACAACTCACCATCAACATGAGATCACTCATACAGACTGGTCAGCCTACAATCTCTTTTCGGCAATGAACAAATTACGTCCGATGCCAACGGATATATTGACACTAACACCATTAGCCACACTGTCTTCATATCCATATATATATATATATATATATATATATATATATATATATATATATATATATATATATATATATATATATATATATATATATATATATAAAGGAATACAAAAAATGGGATAAGAACGCAAAACATCCAGACAGTTAGATGATACAAAAAGGATAGGAAAAAACAAGGACGGCTCATTCGGAGTTTTCTTTCCTCTGTCGAGTGCCAGGTTATCTTTGCAATTTCGGCTATATATATATATATATATATATATATATAACATTGATTATAGAACAAACATCAAATTCGAGTCAACAACTTTATATAGTACCACGTTTCCATACATTTGATCATATATGAATATTACCATGGCCTTCAACATATAAAAAGAATGCATATATAAAAAAAACACTGAAAGTAAAAAATATATATGCAAATAAAAATACAAATATATAGAACGTCCTAACAAGAAGATATATATACAATCGACTAAAAATAAGCAATCCAAATGAATTACTAAAGCTTGTCAGGCGACTAAAAACCTAAACAATGATATCAATCAACCAAAAATTTTTTTTACTCTTCTCAGTTAAAAATACGTTAAAAAAGTTCATTTCATAAAAAACCATGGTAGGTTGAAATTCAGGAGCGTAAGAGAATTCCACAAAATCAAGTCAAAACACATCTATGACCATAAATCGTAATCGGACCGCGGCAGAGAACTCCCGAAATGGCCATAGATGTGTTTTGACTTGATTCAATGTAAAGATAGCATGTGCATATAAGGTAAGGAAGATAGTCCGATCATACGGTTTATTATTGAATAGTCCGTTATCTATTTTAGTCCTCACACACACACAGAGACATACACGCAACACACACTCATACAAACTCATATGTAGACGATTCAGAAAGAAAACATGATATAACCTTTAAAGTCACTAATTAACTTGCTCATGAATGCTGAAAGTCAGTAAATAACGATTTTTAAAAAAATGAAGGGAAGTACATTTTGTTGCAACTGTAATTAGGTAATTATTCTCCAACTCCGAATTGAAATTACAATTCAGACACAGAACAACTTAGAATTTTATGATGACTATTAGAAAATATTACAGAATGCAAATGATTAAATATATTATGAAACAGAGATGTTGCATCATTATAATTAGATTTTAAGCTATAAATTTCCATTGAGATACACGTATACAAACATATTCATACACACACAGATACGCACACACTCAAACACACGTATATATATATATATATATATATATATATATATAAATTTATATAAATAAGGATAAGATCGATATTTAAAATATTGATTTTATCAAGTGGCCAGCATGGGAATAAAAACCATCAAAGGTAACAATTATTTTAAATTATAATATAGGGTATCTAACAGATACCGCTACGCTGAAAATAGCAGTCAAATCTTGACTCTAAACCACAATAAATGTTCACATAGCACAAAGAGCGAAGACGAAGATAAAATAAACTAGTAAAAATACTGGATAATTCCAGATCCCGGATTTCTGGCTTTGCATAATAAATGCTTTGCCTTCATGAAAGGATCTGGAATTATCCAGTATTTTTACTAGTTTATTTTATCTTCGTCTTCGCTCTTTGTGCTATATGAACATTTATTGTGGTTTAGAGTCAAGATTTGACTGCTATTTTCAGCGTGGCGGTATCTCTTAGATACCCTATATTATAATTATATATATATATATATATATATATATATATATATATATATATATATATGTACAGCTATACAAACATACATTTATATTATATATAATATATACATACACACACATATATCGTTGAAAGCTTTCACGCACACACATTACAATATACATACGTAATACATTGAAGATGTTAACCACATCATAACTTGCTGCTTGAAAATGTTGTCACAGTATTACTCTCCTATAAGACACGATGTCGCGACTAGAACACCATATATCAAGTCATTAAGAATGAAATGTCCGATTTTCTTATGCACCAAGTTTGACAGTCATTAACTCTAATGTTTTATTCTGACAATTCTTTTACAACATTGAAGAGAGTGACAGCATGACTTTCCGAAATGCAATTAACCATGTCTGATTATATTGTGAGTTTTCTCTTGTAAATCGATTTCTGTGAACCCATGGATTGATAAACAATTCGTGTTGTTTATGAATATGGGTTCCATCGTGGAACCAATGCATCCCAGACCGCCCGAAACATTAATGAGGTGTTTGGTGAAGGTGTGACGAATGAGCGTCCTGTACGTTGATGATTTGAGAAGTTCCAGTTTGGTGATTTTACTCTTAAAAAATCAGCCCCGTGGTAGACCTGAGACCAAGGTGGATAATGATGGGCTGGAAAATGTAGTGGAAACGGTTACAACTCAAACTACGCATGATTTAGAAGTAAGGTTTGATGTTTCGATTCCAACTGTATTAGACCATCTGAAACAAATCGGCAAGGTAAAGTAGCTGGACAAGTGGGTACCACACGAACTGAACGAGTATCAAATGACATGTCGTCTGGAAACTTGCTGTTCTTTGCTGTCACTGCATAAAAGTTTCTGTGTTGTTTTCAGACAGTTCAGCTTTGTTTATTAAAAGTTGCTCGGCACCGCCCTACACTCCCCTCTTTCCACTAGCCTGTTCATCAGTCAAAATGTTCGACTAACAATGGTCCTGGAAGAATTGGTTGAGGCAACTTGTGTGCAATTACTAGATAATATCTAGGCAAAGAATGGGCCTGTAGTTTCCTGCCATTTGGGTGATTTCATTTTTGGCAACAAGATTTGTCCTTGCTATAGCAAGCCATTGTGGTATATCAGTCTGACATTCCATAGTCCTTTTGAACATACATATGAACTGGTTTCTTCTACCAATATCCAACTATTAGGTCCCTTCCAGGTGCCTTCCCATTGTATGTATGTATGTATGTATGTATGTATGTATGTATGTATGTATGTATGTGTGTATGTATGTATGTATGTATTATGTATGTATGCATACATGTATGTATGTGCGTATGTATGCATGTATATATGTGTGTGTATATCTGTCTGTCTGATTGTCGGTATATATATATATATATATATATATATGTGACAATTATTCGGTAGCCATGATAAAACTCCGAGTTTTTGATGTCGGGGGGAAACTCACGCCAGCATCTCTTCAGTTATCGGGCTATCGAAAAAAATGCTATGAAAATGACCGTTAAACAAAGGGAAATTACTGTCTGATTAACCGTTATTAAGACAAAAGAGCTATTAGAATGGCCGCTAAGTAAGGGGAGGGAGTAAAGGTAACGGAGTGAAAATGTTCATAGTAATTGCGTAAGCGCGCATGTCCATACATACACATGCGCGCCCTCGCACCCGCGTACATGCGCCTATATGTATATACTCATCCATCCTCACTTGAAACACACACAAGCTCATCCACACATTCGCCAAAAAATATATACATACCCGCATACACACTCGCACACACACACGCGCACAAAAACGGTTCATACACACGTCTATATACGCACATGCACAAGAAAAAACAGGACTAAAGGGAAGATACAGAAAAATGTGTAAAAAAGTGTAAAAAATAAGCAGCAAGAGTAAAACATATCCGCACACACGCACACAACCACACGCGCGCACAATTTCATTTTTGGCAACAAGATTTGTCCTTGCTAAAGCAAGCCATTCTGATATATCAGTCTGACATTCCATTGTCATACATATAAACTAAATATGTACTAACTGCACACAAGTTGCCTCAACCAATTCCACTAGGACCATTGTGAGTCGAACATTTTTACTGATGAACAGGCTGGTGGAAAGAGGGGAGTGTGGGAATGTGTGTGTGTGTGTGTGTGTGTGTGTGTGCGGGTATGTGCGTATGTAGACGTGTGTGTGTGTGTGCGTGCATGCGAGTATGTGCGTATATAGACGTGTTTTACTCTTATTACTTATTTTTTACATTTTTTTATACATTTTTCTGTATTTTGCCTTTAGCCCTGATTTTTCTTATGCATGTGCGTATATAGACGTGTGTATGAACCTTTTTTGTGCATGTGTGTGTGTGTGTGTGTGTGTGTGTGTGTGTGTGTGCGAGCGTGTATGCGGGTGTGTATATATTTTTTGGCGAATGTGTGGGTGAGCATGTATGTGTTTCAAGTGAGGGCGGATCAGTATATACATAAAGGCGCATGTTCGTGGGTGTGTGGGCGCGCATGTGTATGTATGGACATGCGCGCTTACGCAATTACTATGAACATTTTTACTCCCTCCCCTTACTTAGCGGTCATTCTAATAGCTCTTTTGTTTTAATAACGGTCAATCACACAGTAATTTCCCTTTGTTTTAACGGTCATTTCCATAGCATTCTTTTCGATGGCCCAATAACTGAAGAGATGGTGGTGAGTTTCCGCCCCGACATCCGAAATTTGGAATTTTATCATGGCTACCGAATAATTGTCACATATTATATTTACAAATAAATTCCTCTATTTACATCATATCGATGTCTCTTTCATTCTTTTGTTGTCTTGCCATTTGTATTAATATATATATATATATATATATATATATATATATATATATATATATATATATATATATATATATATATATATATATATATATCTATATATATATATATATATGTATGTATGTATGTGTGTATGTATGTATGTATGTATGTATGTATGTATGTACCGGGTGCGGCATATGCATTTATCCTTTATTTAAACGTACTAAGTCATGTAGATTAGTAATGTAGATTAGTTAAGAAAAGATTAAGTAATATGGGAAAAGTAAAGGGTGATCATTTTGTATTGTAAATATAAGTAAAATATTGACAATAAATATAACAATCAAGTTGTAGACTTCCATTCACCAAAACCTAAACCTTTTTCATTTTATGATAAAATAAATAATGGCTACCTATCCATGCCACACTCAGTACGTGTCTATGTATGACAGGTTTTAGCACTTGTCAAACCGAAGCGGAAATACAATGTACCTATCCCAAGTTTCGGCAGTGAGGGTGAACTCGAACCCATGTGAACATGAAGCAAACATTTTAGCTACTCATCTATACCTGCTCCAATATGAAGGTATAAAATCTATCTGAAATGTTAGACTTTGACTCTTTTACCTCCTACGTTGTTTCTGTTTAGATAACTTTATATTAACTTTTTCGTTTTATGCCCATCCCCCTTTATTGCTAGTCGCGGACAATGAAAGACATCAGAAATAAAGAGATCAGAGCAATACTAATAACTGCGTGGGTTATATTGTTGATTACATCTGCAACCTACAGCTTCCGGACTACACATAGCAAACAGAAACAATAAGTATAACTTTATCTGACAATTTAGTTGCAAATAAAACTTTAGAAACCTTGTCAATTTTTAATATAATTAAACATTATTCTTATTGACGTTGGAACACACACACACACACACACACACACACACACACACACACACACACACACACACACACACACACACACACACACACACACACGTGTGTATGTGTATATATATATATATGTATTATATAGAATAGCTTTAGTTTTGAACAAAACCTCGAGGCGCCTGTTTGCCTTGCATTGCGAACAATCTAATTTTGAAACAATCTTATTGATAGCAACATTTTATTTTGATCTTCAATTATCGACAACGAAACAATGATTTCTTTCTGATTTGCTAGTTTTGCTGTTATTCTAAATCTACCATTCTGTCTACAACAATAGATACATAAAATGCCTTTAGAAATACATCTACATTTCATTTGCTTAACACGTGGTGAGTTTCTCTCATATGATGAAGAAAGTATTTAAAATAACCTGACTTGTATTTGCTTAATACTTCACCTACACTCTTATAATCAATCGAAGGTCATCGAGGAATTATCGTGTTGAACAAATTCCATATAACGCCTGTGTACATTCCCAAAGTATGACAGTTTATCCTCTATTGATAAATCACATTTGACACTTAGACGAAGACAGCTATCCAAGCAGTGCTGAAATTTCACGCAACATATACGCCTATTCATTCAACAAGATACCATTAAACATACTTTAGGATGCGCGGGAATACATACACATACATATACACGCGCACAAATGCTTTCACTCGCACAGGAACCCACCTGGAACTTTTAAAATAAAGCATTTTGAGGTCAAAACTTGGTTCATTCATCTGAGTTAATACTGCCAGAGAAATGAATTTAGATAACAGAAACGACATGCAATGAAGTTTATTGCTTATAATATTCAATTTAAATTATTGATTTTTCCCAATCGGAATTAAATAACTATTTGCGTCAACCTATCTAAAGTATTTAGTTCTACGAAAAGTGATAGAATCAGTCAGTGCATTGTAGTATAAACCGAATCCGAGTGGAGGTGGGTATGATTGCACTGGTTCAGTGTTGGACTCTTTGAATGCACTCGGGTTTTCCACTTAACGTATACACTGAAACAATTATGTACAGTATATTCACAAGCTGTTACTCAGAGTTTCACGCAACCGTTTCAGCTATGGTAATACAGACTAGTAAAAATATTGATAAATTGTAATTTTCGGCTTCAGTAAAGTAGTATATTACTCTACCTTTGGTATTCGAGTACTATTTTTTCCACATTGTTTTACATCTATGTGCTTACTTGTGTGTGTATATTTAAGTAGCTCCTAAGGATGTAAACATTACTGATGGCAAATTCTTAATGTATGTGTTTTGTTTAAAAGCTCTTTGGCTACGGTATTTCGTCTCAGGAAAGTCCTTTTAAAACGCTGTGTTAAAAAACAAGGTTCAAACCAAGTCGAAATGAATCGGAGGATGATGACTATCGATATTTCAGTTATTGTAGCTGATTCGAACAGGGGATGAATCGAATCGCCAGTTTATAACTATATACAAATAGCTTAAGAACCATTTACGGGTATGCCGCGGCGATATGAAAGTAAGGCTAAGTTCCCCTCTATGTTAGCCCGCATGGGTAATAAAAAATCAGATGTGAAAGTAAGGATAAATTCAATTACGAAATTAAACATTGTAAACGAATATAAACTTTATAAACGAATATAAACGATAATACAAACATTATCGACCGCACATACTAAGTATGTTATCTTGTTTGCCGGTTCATTGCGACATTGCGCTTTGGAGATGAGTCTCTCGTAGCACTGGGTGTTAAAGCACATGAAAGTAATAGTTGTTGTTGTTGTTGGCACTCCGTCGCTTACGACGTTGAGGGTTCCAGTTGATCCGATCAACGGAACAGCCTGCTCGTGAAATTAACGTGCAAGTGGCTGAGCACTCCACAGACACATGCACTCTTAACGTAGTTCTCGGGGACATTCAGCGTGACACAGAGTGTGACAAGGCTGACCCTTTGAATTACAGGCACAACAGAAACAGGAAGTAAGAGTGAGAGAAAGTTGTGGTGGAAGAGTACAGCCGGGTTCGCCACGAACCCCTGCCGGAGCCTCGTGGAGCTTTTAGGTGTTTTCGCGCAATAAACACTCACAACGCCCGGTCTGGGAATCGAAACCACGATCCTATGACCGCGAGTCCGCTGCCCTAAACACTGGGCCATTGCTTCTCCACGGAAAGTAATAGACAGGCGTGACAACACGACTCCAATCTCATTCAGAAGTGATGGCTACCGATATTTCACAATTTTTGTGACTTATCAACATCATACGAGAGGATGCTGAAAAGTTCCTGGCTTTAATGGTATCGTGAAAAGTCTGGTTGGAGGCTCACCTTCCGAATTCCTTTACAGGGCTTACAAAAACTGAAGGACCACAGTAATAATTGTGTGAATTTCACAGGAGAAAATATTGAATAATGTCATAATCAACTCATCCTCTTGCATTTTCTTTTACCCAAACCCAGGAACTTTTCGCCCCCCCCCTTGTATATATATATATATATATATATATATATATATATATATATATATAGTTTAATGTACATAGTATATAGTTATGAGCTACTTGTAGTTTCATACACTGGAGATATTTTCTAGCCAGATCTAAATCACGCATCAAAAGAATATTTGTCATATGTTTACATTTTCTGAAATTCAGCAGTGGTTACTTGTTTCACTGGATTGGTCAAGTGATATAGACACCTCTGATGAGAACCCAGTAAGTTTCGAAAAATTTTAAAACAAAATCGGCAGTCAGACTCGGCACAAGTTACTGCCCGGTGGATCTATTTCTCGTTTGTGAAATGCACTAAAATTTTGCAGAATTGGGTCGAGGTTATAATTTAATTATCCAGTCTAATATAATAATAATATTTCGAAATACAAAAATTCCTTCTTCAGATATCGCTAGGAATTGTTCGAGTCACTGCTACAATCGGTTTTCCAACAATTACTGAAATTTTTTTTCTAGAAGTGTCTTTGCAATGGTCTCACGAAGCTCCTTCCGGAATTCCTTCAGAAAACATCTAGACAGATGCCGGAACACCGATAGAAGCATAACAGTCACAATTGAGGCCAATGAAAGAAATTTGGGTAATCTAAGAATTAAGGAAGCTATCCTCATAGACAACCTAGGGCCTCAAATTAACAACAGGCTGGAGGCTGGTAATCAGTCTATTATTTAGTTACATCTAGATGCGTGTAGGTTCATTTTTGATAACATGCTCATGTATTATTGAAAAAAAAGAAAGAAAAAAAAGAAACTGCACGTATAATACATAACTTAGAAGCAGCGCTGCAGATGTGCCAACACTCGCGCTAGAGACATAACCACCCACACGCACTTCTCATGAGGAATTCTGGAAGGAGCTTCGTAAGACCACTGCAGAGACGCTTCCGGAACAAAAATCAGTAACCGTTGGAAAACCGATTGTAGCAGTGACTTGAACAATTCCTAGCAACATCTGAAGAAGGAATCTTTGTATTCCGAAATATTATTATTATTATTATTATATAAAAGTATGGATAACTAAATTATAACAGTTATTATAGTCCATTGTTGTTATTATAGTGCATTGTTGTGCCATTCAAGACACATTATAAATAATTAAATAAATAAATAAATATATATATATATATATATATATATATATATATATATATATATATATAATTTTAGGGAAAATAACCAAGTTTCAAGAACTCATCGATGAAAATCCACTATCACATAGAAAAATTAACAATTAAAAGCACAATAAATGAGATAAAGATAATATTATCTTTATTATTATCTTTATCTTATGATATTTACTTTGTTTTATATTATACTCATTTATTGTGCATTTAATTGTTAATTTTTCTATATGTGATAGTGGATTTTCATCGATGAGTTCTTGAAACTTGGTTATTTTCCCTAAAACTATATATTGTATATATATTTTATCTATAAAGCTCTATTTAATTTTGATTTTTATAAATTGATTTTAATTGAGTTTTTACCTGTAATTTTGGATTTTGTCCCTAATATTATATATATATATATATATATATATATATATATATATATATATATATATACACATATATGTGTGAGTAAAAATAAATACAAAAAAGGGGGTTTTGTATGATCGTGTATAGAGGAATATATTATTTTATTAAAAGAGTTCCAACTCTGTCTGTTTTTTATGTTTTATTTATATTCTTGTAAAATTAATGTGGGATATAGAATATGGAATATATAATATATAATATAAAAATGGATGGTACAATGGAATGAAGTATTGAATGTCTTATTGAATATATGGAATATGTCTTATTGAATATATGAAATATTGAGTGTTCAATATAAAGGGACTAAATATATAAAGGCGAATACGTATTTTCAATACCTTTTGGTATTTCATCATGGCCGGTATCTGACAAACTGTAACAGACAGTCTGTTACAGTCTGTCAGATACCGGCCATGATGAAATACCAAAAGGTATTGAAAATACGTATTCGCCTTTATATATTTAGTCCCTTTTATTGAACAATCAATATTTCATATGTTCAATAAGACATTCAATACTTCATTCCATTGTACCATCCATTTTTATATTCTATATTCTATATCCCACATTAATTTTACAAGAATATAAATAAAACATAAAAAACAGACAGAGTTGGAACTCTTTTAATAAAATTATATATATATATATATATATATATATATATATATATATATATACACATATATATATATAAACACACACACATTATATATTCGTTCTTCACTCGTTTGTTACTGTTCTTATTTTAACTCACGTCCACTGTCCGGAAATCTTTTGTCACACATCTGTAACCTCTTCAGTGATACTTTCCGTCTTCGTGTATGCTCCTGCTCCGCTTAGTCCATTCTATTCTTCTATGATATATATCCTTATGTAAGGGCGAAAGATATCCGGATATAAGCTAAAATAATAACAGTAATAAACGAATGAAAAACGAATATATAATGCGTGTGTTTATTTGGAAAAAAAAAATAGATACGGGGATCTATCTATCTATCTATCTATCTATCTATCTATCTATCTATCTATCTATCTATTTATCTATCTATCTATCTATCTATCTATATTTATCTCCATAGGGGAGAATTTATGTGGGTTTGATTTTCGCTTCGCTAGTTTCAACGAAATCATTCAGATAATTAATATTCACGAGATAATTATTCAATTAAGAAAATATGTCTTGAGATTCAATATTGTGCTTGCAGGCTATAACACCGTATATGTATGTATATGTATATATATATATATATATATATATATATATATATATATATACACATACACATATAGTCTAATAGGTTTTCACAGCTTGATAAACACTGGCTTAATGTATACTCCAGGCTAATAATTATTACAGTAATCAAACAGTAAAAGCGAAACAAATAGCAACAACGCTGACAACGAAAAGGGACAGAAATTATAATATTTACATTGATACCATAGAGTATTTCAATAAATTAGGGGAAATAGGAATTTAAAAAAATAGTCAGAACATCAACAATGTAAACAAAATGCAATGAAAAAAATCGTGTACTATTGCACCTTCACAGGGAAGAAAATGTACCGAAGAAATTAATCATGGTTTAAATTATCAATTCCTAAAAAATAAATATAGTCAGAATTATATAATCTCGCTGTCATTTATTAACTGCTTTCGACTTGAAGAAAGATATACTTATTCCATTATCTCACTCTGAAATGCAATGTGAATTTGAATGAGATGTAAAATATCTGAATAACATATTCAGTAATGAAACATGTATCATAGTCTAGTTAAAATAAAACTACTTAAGAGATTAATTGGATGGTTTCACATAATATCACTCACCATAGTTAAGGTTTCTCAATATATAACTGGTTATTCTGAATTACAATGTGTTCTCTATAAATTTGCGTGAACGACTAATGTATTTTAGGCAAATAAGGATGGGTCTTAATCCTGATAAATCAATGCAGCATATAACGATTTAGTTTCAAAATTTTTTGCCAGCTGAGTAATAATGGTACGTTCCTTCTGATGAGAGATAATTATCCCGAAATAAATCTGAAAGATTTCCAATTAGTTTCTGTTTATTTACGATGACCATTAGATATTTTCAAACAATCACAATCTCCACTGTTTCAGACTTTCTAGTAAATAACTGATACATGTTTCAGGTATTTCGAAATACGTTGTGTTCTTTATAAATATTTGTTTTCGATTTTACCTTCTTTAAGAGCATAATAGTTTTTATGTTCACACTTTTTTTTATTCACAGCTAGGTGTAAAAATTCAGTCATATTTTTCGAAATGACATCTTTTTCTTGCTGTGAGTTAATAAATACTTGAGGAGAATGGAACTGTAAAATGTTTATGTATTTTTGAAATGAGCAGTTAGAATAAGAATATACCTTTCAGCTTATACGAAAATTTGTCAACTAAAATAGACAATTCAATCATGATTGTTTGCCAATTGCTTGACCTATTTTTAAGAGAAAAATTTGAGATGAAGTTGTAAAATGCTCCGTGGGCTTAACTGTCTCTCTTGATATAATACCTGTTGACAAGTAAAAAAATATTGAGAAATTAGAAGGCACATTCGTTGTTTAAATATATTTAAGAAATATGCGTCAATACAAAATTCTAGGTGTAGTTTATGAAAATGACCTCCAATATGTTTTTTCTAAAAGAAAAAAAACAAAAAAAAACACTGCATTTTACGCAATGTTTATATCATTGAATGAGAGACCAAGCAACTCAGTTATATTGGCTCTGATGAATATGGCAATTAAATATTCGGTCACATTCTCTCATAAATCCGGCGTATTAACATAACAATTTCGACAGAAAGACGAAGTGTATTCCTTTAGGAGATTATAGACAGCCCTGTATAGTCATGTATTAGTGAAGTGTATTCTGTGTTTTTCAATATTAGGAATAATCCGGATGAATCTGATATTTTCTCTCCGTCGGCGCTAGCAATCGATACTGAAAATTCAATTTCCCTGTGTTGGTAGGTACTTTTGACTGTACACACAAAAAGAGAACAGCTCAGAAATTAATTATGATCTGATTTGGTTGCTGCTGTTCTGATCGCAAACCTTAGAGAGATCTATAAGTAGCCTCACATTAAAGTTGATGTTCTGCTGTTTCAAGCGAAGATGTGGTGTCTTCATCTGAACAAAATATAACTTTTACTATTCTAAGTTGTAAACAAACCAGCGAGTGAAAAACCTTTACGTGATCAGCGACCTGCTGGAAGAAGTAGCAAAATCTTTACCACAGGCGCAGGAGTGGCTGTGTGGTAAGTAGCTTGCTTACCAACCACATGGTTCTGGGTTCATTCCCACTGCGTGACACCTTGGGCAAGTGTCTTCTACTATAGTCTCGGGCCGACCAAAGCCTTGTGAGTGGATTTGGTAGACGGAAAACTGAAAGAAGTCCGTCGCATATATGTATATATGTGTGTGTATATGTTTGTGTGTCTGTGTTTGTCCCCCCCCCCAACATCGCTTGACAACCGATGTTGGTGTGTTTACGTCGATTTGCTCGACTAAAGGCGGTGCTCCAGCATGGCCGCAGTCAAATGACTGAAACAAGTAAAAGAATACATGATAATTAGAAAGTCTCTACGTAGTCGTTTGATTAGCTAGAAATATCCGCCAAATTTCTCTGAATCCATATCTTATCCTTTAGAAAAATGAAGTACATATAGGATAATGTAGGCCTTAAAGAAGTGGTCAAGTCGAATTAAGGTTTGGCCTAAAAGAAGTGGTCATAGTCGAGTTAAAATAAAACTACTTAAGAGAATAATTGGATGGTTTCACATAATATAGTTTTGGACTATAGGTTTTTCGATCAGAGTTAACATAAGATTGGATAAACAACAACAGCAGCAGCACAGCATCAGCACCACCACCGCAGCAACAGCAGCAGCAGCACTATCAACAATAACATCTGTTAACAAAACAAGAATTTCCCAGTTTCAAACGCTACATATTCCAAATATCTGAAATAATCTCCTTATTGGGCGTGTTTGAGGAGTAAAACATATTAAAAGTGAATGACGTCTATTGTTCAGCATTTATGGGCGGGCTTGAAGAATAATAATATATTCACAGTAAAAGACACTTGTAGTTTAACGGTTATTGACAGATATGTGGAGTAAATGATACATTCACAATGAACGTCATTTGTTGCTTCCTAGATACCATGGGCGGGTCTATGTGTTATATATATATATATATATATAAACGATATATGACAATCTATTGTTTCATAATTATGGATGGATCTGTAGAATAAAGATATACTCACTGTGAATAACATCTGTTTAATCATCAAAGGGAAGAGGATCTATTAGTAGAAATAAATTCACGGTAAACGACGCCCAATATTTAATAATTATTTACGGACATTTTATGGGCTCAGCCCTTCCCACATTAACCAAACTATTAAGAGAAGAGCAGCAACAACAGTACTTCTTATAATAAGCCTCTTTTAATTCCATCATTATGTTAATGACGCATCAGTCTGAAGTAGATGAAGATAAACTCAATTTACATAACATCGGTATTGTAAAGTCAGAGTCGAGCACGCTGTAGCCTTCGTGCTGTAAACCGTTTACATTAGCTATTTAATACACTTCAAAACTCCAATTTGCCTTTATCAGCAATTATATAACGAATTTGACAAATATAATAAAAGTTAATTACGGCAATCCTCAACTCAATTAATGTAAATTAATATGAATAATTTCATATAATTCTAGTGATGCTACTGAAATACTTTGTCAGCTACCGTTCATAATTAAGATAACATAAAATAGGGATGTCTATTAACAAATACTGTTGTAGTTAAGATGGCACAAACATAAGATTTTCCATTATGGGTATCCAGTTTAACAGAGTTCTTTGCGGAGCTGTGTTTTGTATGGGTGAATTTTACCTTGACACCATGCAATATTGTTTTCTGATACAGGCGGTAGTTAAATCTGTGTAAATATACAATGACAGTCTGGTTTACAATAGTGAAACTTGCAACGATGTCAAAAGCGTTTAGTACCTAATGAAAATGGCATAAAATGGCAACGGCAGCAGTAGAAGGAACGTAATTTTATTTCTTAGTTGGCCGGTAATCTATGAGATCCAACCGTTCCATTATTTAGTGGTAAACAATGAAAATGAGTACTTAACGCCGCATTGATGGACAAATACTTTATTTGTGGAATTTATTCACAACCTTAGGTTTCATGCATAGGTGAATGCAATTTTCAAATGTTAGACATTTAAAATAGTGATAAACCATCCCTATTTGGGATTTGTTATGTGGGATTTTACAAGACTTCAAACGTTATTAGATGGTATAGATATAAAGATAAGTCACACAGATAAGAGGAGGTAACTATTCAGGTATTTTGGTAGAGGATGCTTCCCTTATATTGGTATTGATCTTGATAACACTAATATATCAGTGCATGCATTCTTGTGCTGTGAGATGTTACGGATGCATATATTTCTGAGAGATGTATGTATGTGTAGAAAATGTGAATGCATGCTGTGTGCAAATTGAAGTATATGGAAATATGCATTTATTATTATATACGTAAACATGCTGTATACGTATGTGTATTATACAATCCTACAATCCATATTTGTGTAGTTATATGTTTTATGTAAAATATTATCTCTATAAATTCACATATGTACACATATATGTATGCATAGATACAAATGTATTATGTGTATGAATTTCCACAAGATATATAGATATATGCTTACGGGATATTTTGCCTCTCTGTGATACTGCAGTTGCATTTACTGCTACGTCTCTTTTATTCGCTATCTGTGGATATATTACTCTAGTAGTATATTGAAGGGTGTTCTACAGCTTTATTTTTTATAACATTCGTTTCATGGTTATGCCTGTTGTTCACAAATCCTAGACCATCGTCCCTATACAACTCTATGTTAGCCTCTTCTATTTTATTACCGAGTTTATGCAAAATATAAATGCCAACCATATCCGTTATTACTTCCCAATCGTGGTTCCCCATTGGAACATCAAGGTTTTCGCCGTCATTCCTTTTTTTTTATCGATATGAGTCGTCGTGGAAGAGTAAAGATTTACTTGAATTCACTATGATGGTAATGACAGTATCAATATTAGTTGCGTATACTATGTCGTACACAAGTGCTTGTTGGAGGATATTCTTTTAGAGACGGAGTCGTAAAAATCCACGATATCAAAATTGGATAAATTTGCTATTGAGTTTATCATTGATTTGCTTAAACCATTCAATGGTTGCGCTACTGCACATCAATTAAATACACTTTGAGATGTCTCTAACATGTCGAATAGTATTTTCTAGGATTTATTTACTAATATACAAAATACTCACGCGAAACAATTTGTAAAATAATTAGTACACATGCGTACATACATTCAAACACACACATACACGTTTTTTTATGTATATGTTCAAATATATATATATATATATATATATATATATATATATATATGTAAGTGGTAGGTTTGCCTCGATCCTTCAGGGGTAGTCTGAAGCATCCAAGCAACAAGGGGATGTTTAAATCCGGAGGCACTCCTGGGGATCACCTGTATGGGTACCGTCTTGGGAAGAGGGCGTCCAGAGGCAGGTAATATGTTGCTTAAACCGTAGTTTATGTATTTACTTGGAGAATGGAGCAACAAATACAAGAAAAAGCATTTTCGTTGGACTAGATAGCCGTTGTTTTATTATGTGGAGCTTGTGAAATGAGTCAGTGTGGAGGTTTAGGTTATGTAATGAGTCATTTTGTATATTATGTCATAGTCACTTATGCACGTTTCGATCCAGCCATTGGTTTGGCCGATCTCTTCAGAGTGTTAAAGGGTATATTCGAAGTTTGTGATGTGCGAAATGTAGGAGAAGTAATTATTGGGTGTAATATATGTGGTGGTGTGATAGTGGTGATAGGTAAATAGAGCCTTACGTTTTAGTTGTTGCGTTGGTCTTCTTGTAAGGGGATATAGGGTGGGTGCTATTTAAGAACATTGTTCCAGTTTTAGTCAAGCTCATCTCCACGTGATGTTTGTGATTGCCGGATGCGCTGTGTTTTTATAGCACCGGCGGTGTTAGTACAGGGAAGCAACCCTAAATTTAGGTGAAAAGGGAGCTAACTTTTGTCTTATTCATATCTACTTAGAAGTAAAGCTATTTTATGCATATTTAGTTTTGCTTAGGAGGTGTAATGTATTATATATTTAATTATACTTAGAGAATGAGTATTTAGTAGCGTGAAGACAGATTAGACTAGATTCATATCTCCTGTTTAATGATTCGTTCTTAGCTGTTAGGATTTCAAGGCATTCTGTTACACAGAGATTGCACCGTCTGTTAGTTGGGTTATAGGAATTAGCTACTTTTAGTATGTGCCACTTTAGTTTATATTCTATCTTATTGTCGTTTAGTTCCCAGATATACCTACTAAGCCCTGTAGAATTTGCCTTATTTCTGTTTTTAAAACTCGCTAGGTGCTCATTATATCTTAAACGTATTTGGTTACTCGTTCCCCCAATGTAAGATTTAGTGTGGCTATTTGTTTGTACATCACATTGGTAAACTATATTATCTGTCTTGCACCTATTGGAGAAATTGCATTTGTTCCTATCTCTACAGCCACATAGGTTATGAGGGGTGTCTATGTATGTGTGCTGTTGTGTGGCGCTATTGTTTCTTCGGTGTGTATCCCTCCTAGTAAGGGGTGTTGGCCAAGGGTTGGATTTATTCCTATTGTTTAGAGGGTTGTTGATTTGTTTGTTCGTGGTGTTTCTAGCTGTATAGAATGCGTCTAATTTCTTATTAATAAAAGATGCTATTATGGTAGCTAAGTTACATGTTAGGCTGTGGCCTATTCTTATTTTGTTCTTAAATATTTCTGCGTATTTATTGTTCACATTGAGGTGTTTATCTATTATGTTCACTAGTGAGCGGACTATGTTGGTTTTGAGGCCCACGTTATAGGGAATGATTAACCAGGTCGTATCCTTATTGTTTTTGCTGCTGTTACGGCCATATGACATAATATACAAAATGACTCATTACATAACCTAAACCTCCACACTGACTCATTTCACAAGCTCCACATAATAAAACAACGGCTATCTAGTCCAACGAAAATGCTTTTTCTTGTATCTGTTGCTCCATTCTCCAAGTAAATATATATATATATATATATATATATATATATATATATATAATGTATAAATTCACACATACACGTATATGTATGCGTACGTAAACAGAGATCGTTTGAGAATCGCATTAACTAACGTATGAAACCTGAGTTATGTATAGTTCCACAAATATAGAATAAACAGGCATATTATATATGCATACATATGCATACTATCATACATACGTTTAGTTACATATTTAGGAGTTGGTTATAGATTTACTTATTGAATTTATCTACCGATACTGTTGTACATATGGTAAATATGTTTGAAAGTTGTGGTTACTTTGGTATGTTTATTCCCAAGCAACACTTATTTTAGTGCTGTTGACACCGCCAGATTGAATGGTACTGCCCAGGTTTCGAAACCATAATGATATCTGTGGGTTAGCTGATGATAGAAGTATGTTGGATTGTTGGTATGGCTGTTTTTGTATATCCTTTTGATATATATATATGCACACGAATACACATGCTCTTACACACAAACATTCGGGGTCTATGATTATTCATCTACCCCACCGGTGTTAGGGAATTTCTTATTATCTTCTTCTTACATACTTAGTATAATCGCTACAAAAAAAAAAAAAACCTCAATAAAAAAAGCTGGAAGATAATATGGTATAATACCTCATATAGTATAATCGTATCCACAAACATAATAAAGAACTTTCTCTTACTATCAGGTACACAATTTTCCCTTCACATATATATCAGAAAATATTTAACCGAAATTCCGCAAAACACAACGTTTGTTAGACAACATAGTCTCACAAATCTCCAACCACAATCAAAGCCACGGCAATATTACATACTCGCCCCATCCTGACTACAACCATAAAAATTTCTGTCAAAAAGCAAAATCTCTATAGATGATGCAGTCATGTCTCGGTTTAAAAGGAAACACTTTCAAAAAGGCTGATATATGTAGCTTATCCACTCATATTCGTGCATGAGAAAAAACAAAATAACGTTGATAAGTCCCAAGGCACTTTTACATCAGAGTTACTGAGAGTGAACGCTCAGTCAACAAGTGAAAGGTTATATGTAATTTCAAGCTCACTTAATGTTGGTCCATGGGTACTCTGGAGTCAGTGGTTTTGACCTAAAATTAGGTTGTTGAAAGACAAGGCTACGATGTACCATGTCATGGTCTATCAGAAGGGTCTTTCGACTGTGATATTATGAATTCTGCTAGCGTGGTCGTCCAACACTCGACCCCAAACACTTTTGTTGAGTCTCGTTCACTAAAGTACGATTTGGGACAAGGAATAATCCTTGCTAAATTGATATGTTGTCCGCGGTTGAGATATGTATACTTGGTTTCAGGTTATTTATAGATCAAACCACAAAAGGAAGGTTGAAATCACGCACCATTAATATGTTCCCAGAGATGATTTGTTGAATGGAAAGTTCCGTTTATTGGAAGCACTCTTAGATGCAGTGTAGGAATGGTTGAAGCTATCTGTACATAACCAATTATGAAGTTGTACAGAATAGATACGAGTTATTACAATTATAAATCATAGGATTTTTTATATATGGACACAGATTTGTAATAACTATATGAAAATACGTCTTTTGCATCAACTACAAGGGAATTGTAAAGGTAAATAGCAACAGCTCCTTTTCTGTGGTCTGCGCAATCCCCGCCAATGTTGGTAAAATCTCTAAGGTTTACGTCAGTGTCAGTGCGGCAGTTGTTGAGGAGGATCTCAGATGAAGAAAGGGATTGAGTTTGGTTGCTCGGCAATCCAGGCCTTAGTACCTACATACATACATCCGCACGTACATACATACACACATATAAATATAAAAATAGGCACATTCATGTATTCACACACACACACATGTCTATACACATATATATAGACAGGGAAATAGGTGACCCATAAATTCAATTTTATAATTATAAACGTGAGTATGTATATGTATATATATATATATATATATATGTATGTATGTGTATGTATGTGTGTGATTATAAATGCATATATATATATATATATATATATATATATATATATATAGGTTATGTATACATATATATGTATATGTAGATAGATAGAGAGACATAGAGATTGAGATAAATAGATGGATAGAGATAGAGCTAGGTAGATAGAAAGAGAGAGAGAGAGAGAGAGAGAGAGAGAGAGAGAGAGAGAGAGAGAGAGAGATAGAGATAGAGAGAGAGAGAGAGAGAGAGAGAGAGAGAGAGAGAGAGAGAGAGAGAGAGAGAGAGAGAGATCTACACACATATATAAATGAGGTAATTTCTATAGTTGTAAACACCATTATATTATTATTCTGAATTTGGAAAGTATCCACAAATTCTTTAATCATATTATTTCCTATCAAAATCCACTAAAGTTCTTCAAGTACATTATACTTATTCATATTATTAGTGTATGAGTTGATATCTATTTATACACTAAGAAGGTCTGTCAATTTCAGAGACACTTATCAACATACCAGATTCTCTATCGCTAATATACCGCTAATATTGCATTTCAGCTTTACTACACACACACACACACACACACACACACACACACACACACACACACACACACACACACACACACACGCACGCACACACACACACACATGGATATATATATATATATATATATATATATGTATATATTTACCTAAACATACATATATATGTGCACCTATGTCTATATTAATTCTTTTATATATCTCTATATATGTGTGCGTATATATATGTGTATATACATACATGCGCGCGCGCGCGTCTGTTTGTGTGTGTGTGCCTGAATATTGCCGGTCAATTAGAGAGACGGCATTTTCTCTGTTAAGTGTTTAGGAAATGTTAAACCATTCTGCTTCTCCCTTCTCAATATATTTCCTACGTATTGTATTGCAATATTTTGTTTCCACTTCAATTCTAATTTAATTTACCTACCAGTATTTTTTAAAATTGACTTCTAGGTATAGAAAATCTAATTACTTCATACTGATCAAAATATTGACATATTCTCCAGTTTCTGTTTTCTCACTAACGAGATTCATACAATTCTTATACATTCATCGTCGTCGAATATTTGATCTTGATAATTCAACATTAATATATTTTCATACCATATACAAACATATGCACATTATATGTATGTATGTATGTATGTATGTATGTATGTATGTATGTATGTAAATGTTTTCTCTTACATCAAATTATATATAAAAACAAGTTACCATTAAATTGAATGATGATTCAATTCTTTTTAGCGGATACACATTTATTTATCTTTACAAGGAAAAGTTCGATCGTGACCTTAAAGTTTCGGCTTCCCAGCTGTAATCTGATTGTGGTTTACGCTGATCTTTCTGACTTGATATTCACTTTGGTAGAGTATTTATTTGGCAGGTGGAGTAATGTGTTAGCTGTAGGTGTGGTGCTGAGAGATAGGAAAGGTGAATGTGTTGGAAGGGGCATGAGAACAGCGAGAAAGTATATATCGGGCGTAGGTTGAGAGAAATGGATAGTGAAAACAGGCTTTCTGGATTGATAGAGGAAGTTTATTATTGTTTAAGGTACAGTCAATCGCATAAGTAAAGGGCAGAAGAGATGTCCTATATCCAGGCCAGAAGCTATTTTCAGGTTCATAAAAATATATTAATAGATAACAGTAGTTTAATTTGTTTCAAATCGTAGGTCAGAAGGAAGTCGAAATTAGTGTAGTGTTTGTTGCTTTCTGTTAAGAAAGGGTATCTTTCAAAATGTTTGATAGAAAAGATTATGTTATGATAAAATAATTATTGAAGTGTACTTATATGTTTCCGGCGTAATTATATAAGTATAGACACATGCGTGCATGGAACTGCGTATCGTTACTTGTATATCGAAACAAATGCCTAATAAATGATGCATTTTCCGTATGTGTCTATATATATATATATGTATATATATATATATATATATATATATATATATATATATATATATATATATATATATATATATATATATATATATATATATATATATATATATATATATATATATATATATATATATATATATATATGTTTACGTACATATGCATATATATTCATAAATGTACAAACATATAGGCACCCATTCGCTCACACATACACACACACACCTCCACATCCACAAACACACACTCACACATATATGTATAATTCACGTTTTCAGTCGAAATAATAACTGATTAAGCATAAAGAGAAAACTATAAGAATTGCAAATTTAAATTTGTTGTATTGTACGTATATAGATTGTTTGTTTTTCAATAGCAGACTTGTTGTGATAGCATACTTCCATTACATTAGATTATACAAACCAATGATTTTAAAGTTGTGTATAATTATCATAGGAGATTAGTAAGATCTCCATTATTGTAATGAAATACAACTTTCCGTTATTCAAATACGAGGTCAACACCTTTTTATAACTTAAATATAATTAGGATAAAAGATATGAGATAAAAATACAATAGCCGAATAAATATAGATACTTGTTCGTTCTAGTGTTCAGTTTAGCAAAATTCAGATGTTTCTTTATTGGGAAACACATCTTTTCCACAGGGAACTGTGAAAGAATAATCAAAGTTCATAATCTTGAAACAAAGATGCGAAGAATAGAAATAGCTGTTAAAATTTAGGGCTACATAGTAGGATAACAGAACACAATTAACCAGATGCTATTTTGTTTACGAAAACAGACTGAAATTCACCCTTGTCAGAGACAGCTGTCCTCTCAAACAAAAGTGTTTAAATTACATACATATACAAACACACAAATATATATATTAAATACATTGTGAAGATAAAATTGATTGGGACATTAAGATATGTGTATCAGATTGTAGTAGTTTGAGGTCTGTAGCTAAAATAGTTGAATGATCTATCTTGCAGAAAGTTTTATAGAGTAATTTCCCTTTAATAAGTTTCTCGAAACATCTATGACATGAGAAGTAATTCTTAATTATTCAAGAAGCTTCGCGTTTCTCTTGGAAGTTTCTAGAATGTCTAGCGTTCCGTTAATAAAAACAGTTTGCTTGCCCTGCTCTTTGCTTCTTAGTCGATTAGACTCAGAGCCATTCACGTCATTGCTATGCCTGTTTATTTCTCTATGCCACATGACTGAAAACCACTACTTAGCTGTTACTTCAACATTTCTGAATTCTCTTGCATAGATTACTTTATTCAACTAGATTCTACATCTTGATTATGTTTCATCGACAACCAATGAATAAAAAATATCTTTATGTAGTAAATATATTGTTCTTAAATTTATTCTTCTTCTTTGTAAGAATTTTTCTAATAATATACACGCAGCCATTTCAATACTTGATGCTGTACATATATTCTCACTACAAGCATATTTATCGGTTGAATGATTTGTTAGGCAAACATGATCGTCACTATAAATTTGACTCTACTCACAATATATTAGGTTGTTTCACATGAAATGTATTTGAAAGGTAGCAATAAAATGTTTCAGATGTGTTAGAGAACTGATTTACTTAATCAAAGCATTATCCATGTTCATTTATGATATTTACCCAACGTTTCTCGATGTCATATATTTCATCTTTGAAAAATGTTCATCTTTTGCTGTGATAAACTGTCCAAATCCTTCAATTATCTTTTCCCTATTTAAAAATGTTTTATTACATATGAAAAGCTCAAAATGCTTAAATAAGTGATGATCAAGAGAGATATCAGGAGAGTAGGAAGTATGTTGCAAAATCTCATAATTCAGGCTTTGCAACTGTTGGACCGTAGCTTGTGGAGTGCGAGGAGGTGCGTTGTCGTGGAGCAAAACTAGGCCATCTCTATTTACTAGTCTAGGTTGCTTCCTTTTCAAATTCTCATGCATGCAGTCAATTTCCTGGCAATACAATGTTGCTGTTACCGTTTTACCTTGTTGCAAAAATGAATAATGAATAACTCCCTCTCTTCGCAGACCACCATACAGTGACCACTAACATCTTAGGGTGCAATGGTGGGTTTGAGTAGTGTTTAGGTGACTATCCTGCATCTAATCACCGTCCTGTTCTCCTGCTGTTGTCAAAGAATATCCATTTCTCCTCACAAGTAATGATTTGATGCAAAAATTATCTTTTTCCAGTCGAGAAAGCAATAAGGAACACTCTTCGAAGCGACTGTTTTTTGAATCTCGTTTACTTGATGTGGAACAAACCTATATGTTTTCTTGATCTTTCCAATTTTTTACAGGTGACCAAAAACAGTTGTGCGCGATGTTTGGAGTTCTGATGAAAGTTTTCGAACCTTTCTTCTCGGATTTTGTTCAACCAAAGCATTTAATCCATCATGCCGAGTAACTGATTTTGGCCTATCTCTTGGTTTATTTCAAGGCTATCATCTCCTGAGCGAGAGCTTTGGAACCATCTCTGAACACTTCCGATGCCAACAAAACCATTACCAAAGGCCTGTTTGATATTCCGTAGAGCTTCTGCGACAGAGTGACCCAGTTTGTACTCACATGAGAAAATCACTCAACATAGTTTGGTTGTTATCCTTTTCGTAAGGTTTGTGGGTGTGAATTTTGTACACCAATATTGTTGGGAAAGGAAAAGAGTCAAGATTAAATGCAAGGTATACATAATAGGAGTTTTTAAATGACTGAAATAGCAAGTAATTAAAAATGCGTCATTTCATGTGAAAAAACCTAATAGGATAACTTCATCAGCAAATATTCCGTTCTTAATCTTAAACTTGTTTTTAAGTAATTGTTTCAAATTTTGGCACAAAACCAGTAATTTCAGGCGTGGGGTAAGTCGATTACATTAAGCCCAATTTTCAACTGATAAACTTATTTTATCGATCCTGAAAAGATAAAAATGTCGACCTCAACAGAATTTGAATTAAGAAGACACGAAATGATGTTAAGCATTTTTCCCTCATGCAAACGATTCTGGCTGCTTGCCAGTTTAACTTCTGTTTAAATAATAATATTACTTTAACACTTGCACACACACACACACACACACACACACACACACACACACACACACACACACACACACACACACACACACACACACACACACACACACACACACATTAAATATATGCATATATTAGATCTGTGTTATATATATAACATATATGTTTTAAATATAATTATATGTGCAAGTATTTTATATAAATGTATGTCGTCAAAATACGAGTTACAAATAAGTTATGCGCGAATATATATATATATATATATATATAGCACAAGTAGAATATATATCTTCCAACGCGTAAGTACTGACAGAACAGCATATGTATAGGATAAAATACTCACAGAGCAGAAAAATCCGATAGATTTTTCTAGTCTGTTAGAATCTTACTTAGGATTTTACTTACGCGCTGAAGAAATATATCTTCCTACTTGTTCTACAATATATTTCAGCGCTTCAAAACAAACTAATGTTTGTTTGCATATGATGTAATATATATATATATATATATATATATATATATATATATATATATATATATATATATATATATATATATATATATATATATATATATATATATAAAAGAGTTCAAGGTTGAAGTGAGTCAGGTATCTAAATAATAAAGCACCAAGTTCGGGTCAACAAGATAACAATCGTGTACAAAGCAAAATTAGAAGAACAGAAATGTACGCACATACCGAAGTACAGATGGATTAATATTCCAGTTGCATATATGATCACAAGCGCCCGACTGAATAATGTACGAGTCTTAGAGCTTTACACTGCGCCAATTGTGCTGCGCTGAAAGGACTCCAGATACACGCTAATTGCAGGTTTAGAGTAAGGTGAATAATAAACAGATAACAACAGATGAAAATTGGCTCATTCACTACAGGTGTTTCAAATGAGTTTTTTAAAATTCATGAATAAAGTTATGACCTCATACGAATACAACCGTTTTCATCAGGTGAATATACACGAATTAAACATTAAAAAAAAATCATTCCACGAATCAACATTATGTGCCACTTTATGATTCCTGGCTAGCTTCAGCCACAGAATGATTCGCTTACCCTAGTTAGTAGTTTATACAAAAACATCATTAGGGTGACAAGGGCTTGGAGGGAGGTAGGGAAGAAGTTGTAGTGGGAGTAAGAATCCCAAATAGGGGAATAAAATCAGATATCCTGCTCTAACTTCAAAAGATAAGGTTATTTTCTTTTCTTTTTAATCTTTAATTCACTGGACTGCAAAGTCGAAGTAAAAAAAAAAACAAAAAAAAAACAATATTAAAAGATAAAGAGGGAGGTAAAAAATATTTGATATAGTAGGAGGAGGAATGCAGAAGAATGGATGAGAATTTGAGATTTTGTCCGAACTTTATTTTATTTTTATTCTTTAAATAACTGGACAACAGAGTTCCGGATATAAAGAACATTAAACGATAATGCAGTAGGTTGAAAGGATTTTTTTAATATAGTGGGTGGAAAAATACATATTAGGAGATGAGAATTTGATATCTTATTCCAACTCATAGAAAATAGAAGTTATTTTATTTTAATTCTTTTTTAGTCTTTAAATAGCTGGTCTACAGAAAAAAGAAACATTACTACATTATATAAATTAACAACAGGGAGGGAACGAAAACAAAACGTGCGTATCTTCACACACACACACACACACACACACACACACACACACACACACACACACACACATGGGAGAGAGTATATGTGGCATGTCTATACACGCGCATACATGCACGTACATCTATATACTTATATTTCTAATTTATATACACTCTCTCTCACACACACCCACACACAAACATATGTATATATATATATATATATATATATATATATATATATATATATATATATATACATGTGTGAGTGTGTGTATCTGTGTGCAAAGATACGCACAAGGCTTCTTTCATTCTTTCTTTATTTCTTTATTCATTCATAACAGGAAAAGTATTTGAAAAATATGAACAATCCTCGTAGCATTGTTATGATCTAAAATTCAATCAAGAATAATCCAGAGGAAAATGTAATTCTTTCCATGTATATAAACCCACAACTCTTCTACCAGTAACTAGTTTGATAAGCGCCAACTCACGAAACTCTCGGACCTTGATTCACTCTACTCCTCCTGCTAAATATTAATAAGAATACACACATACTCCTATTTTTGAGTTCCATTTTTCCTGTTTGCATCAACATACCTGTGTTATATATATATATATATATATATATATATATATATATATATATATATATATATATATATATATATATATATATATATATATATGAGAAGACACAAGATTATATATATTTATATGGAAAATATACCTGCGGGCACACATAGATACAAGTAAATAATCAGATATCAGAAGCGTCTATAGCAAGTGCTGATTCAAATAAAATATACTATTCATTGCATAACTTAAATAGGAAAAAATGACAAATATGAAATGTATAATATATGAAGAAGGAAGCTATCAGCTATGCACGTATAAAGATAATTATTTATTTCTTAAACGATAACAGTAGAATATTCACTTATAAGTTTTAAAACATTCACTGTTTTAGGATGAGCCTGGAGAGAAATCAACAGCAGCACTTAAGGGTTAGCGTTGTGAATACTGAATATAATAAATACGTTTGGCAATACTGTTTTTCAGCTAAATTATGTCCTACAGATGAAACGGGCTAAAGAAAGGGGAAAAGAAGTCATTAGTGTTTTTATTGAGTGGTTTAGCACATTTAAATGAACTCAACTGTTAAAACTGAAAGCTTTAATATAAGTAGTTTGTGAAGATGTTATAAAATACAGAAGTGTTTCTTACAAGGAGAAAATGTATTGGAAGAGGTGTGGAATATTTAGAGATGAAGAATATTACTTAGAGAGAATTTGAAAAAAAAATGATCTCAGTTAATGGTTTAAGAGAAAAGAAGAATGATTCCTCGAGAGTTATTGAATATAAATAATATAGTTAGACAGCATAGAAATAAAGATGAGAGAAAGAAAGAAAGAGACAGAGAGAGAGAGAGAGAGAGAGGAGGGGGCAGAGATAGACAGTGAGCAAATCAAATAGTTTATGATAAATTCAGAAATCGATACAAATCAATATTAAAAAAAGTAGTTATATAGAAATAGTCATAAAACATGACAGAATCAGAGATTTTAGGCTTACACACAGACACACACACACACACACACACACACACACATACACACACACACATACACACACACACACACACACACACACACACACACACACACACACACACACACACACACACACTCACTTACTCACTCACACTCACCCTCTCTCTCCCTCTCTCTCTCTCACACACATACATAATTAGATGGAAGTTTCTATATTATAAGACATAGATGGTGTTAAGAAGTATTTCGCATAGGAATAAATCAGTGAAAATCCTAGAACAAATAGAATATATATTAACTTCCACATCTATGAAATCCACTGCCAGTGGTGATGCAATGTCCCCTCTATGCAAAATACCATTGATGATAATCTGTAAGGTTCTTGGTGAATTCACGTAATTGTAAAATTGTACAGGTTCACATGTTTTTCCAAACAATTATTATTTTAGAATCTGAGTTTATTAATTCTGGCCTATATCGAATCTTTGTATTATATTCAGAACCCAGCAGAAACAAAGCAAAAGAACTGGGACTGTTCATTGTCATATTTGAAAACATTATGATAGGCTGGAAATAATCCTTTCTACTTTAACCACAAGGACTGAAATTTAGAAGGCGGTGGATAGTCTATTATATAGACCCCTGTACTTTACTAATACTTATTTTTATCGATCCCGAAGAAAAGAATGCAAAGTCAATCTCAGAATGTAAAGCATGGCAAAGTCGATATCAGAACGTAAAACAAGAAGAAATGCCTCTAAACATTTTGTCCGGCGTGCTAATGATTCTTTTCTACTCTAGGCACAATGCCCGAAATTTATGGGGAGGGGGCCAGTCGATTAGACCGACTCCACTACGAAACTGGTACTTAGTTTATCGACCCCGAAAGAATGAAAGGCAAAGTCGACCTCGGTGGAATTTGAACTCAGAACGTAGAGATAGGCGAAATACCGCTAAGCATTTCGCCCGGCGTGCTAACGTTTCTTCCAGCTCGCCGCCTTTATTTATTTCTTTATTGCCCACAAGGGGTAAACATAGAGGAGACAAACAAAGACAGACAAAGGGATTAAGTCGATTACATCGACCCCAGTACACAACTGATACTTAGTTAATCGACCCCGAAAGGATGAAAGGCAAAGTCGACCTCGGCGAAATTTGAACTCAGAAGTAAAGACAGTCGAAATACCGCTAAGTATTTCGCCCGGTGTGCTAACGTTTCTGCCAGCTCGCCGCCTTTACATAGGCTGCTTACGCATAAAATATCTGACTGGAATCGCAATGAGAGCGTTTGTGTTCTGACTCCAATTTTAAATTTGAGTACCAATCAGAGTGACATTATCTAGGAACATTATCAATCTGATTATGGATTTGAAAATGTAATTCATTTAAATATATCAAATTAGTGAATTATATTTCGCTATTTCCATAATTCAATGCCTTTTCTACAGTTTTCCATCATCCATTTGCAGAAGGATTAAATACAAATTAATGTTTTTTTGAAATTATAAACTCTAACAGAAATACCTAATATTCTAGTAAGAGACATGTGCACTTCCTGAGTAAATCTATCGTTTCATATTATTTCAAATCAGTCATTTATATTTGTATTTCCAATGACTTTAAAAGTTTCATAAATATTTTACTTCTGAAATACTTTTATATATTACTATACGAGTGATCAAGCACGGATGCGTAGTTAATAGTACTACATCACAACTTTACAATTTCATATTTCATTCTATGCATCAGTGTGACTTATATTTTGTACCATAGCTTTGCGAATGAAATTTATTGTACATACTTTAATTTTCACACGGAACAATCCAGGAAAATAAGGTTTGCATTTTTTCAATTCTATCTTTTCGACATAGCTATTCTGTAGTATTTTTAATGCAACAATACGCATGTGGCTTTCAGCTTAACTTAATTTCAACTTCTCTAAAAAACAAGAAAAAAAAAAAACAGTGATAGATGGAAAAGATGAAATCTAACAATTTCTGCCGAAAGTTATAGCGACTTCAATAATTCACCAAAATCTGTAAAATGCACAAACTACCCACTAATTAGATCGACGATGTTCATTGGTGATGTCATGTGCTACGTCAAAATATTTAGATGATAATTTATTGTTAATTTTGTTTGTTTCTGTCAATCTGTTTCTGAAAGATGAAGTGAAAGATGAAAGTGAAAAATTACTAGGAAAAAATAAATATAATTTTTCGCTTCAGATCTCCAGATTTATTTTTCTCGACCAAAAGAAACAACAGTTTCGTGGCATTTATTTGAAATCTCAGTACAGAGGTATCGATTTTATTAATAAGCGCACGTATTGATTATATTATTTTAACTGACTGTAGCGTTTTTCCGAAGTGTAAGCGAGTTTTATGCAGATAAAATTGGCCAATTAAACTCTAACCGAAATGATAATTTTTCAAAGGCAAAATACACAAAGCAATCAATGTACGAAGGAGAGAAGTAAAGAAAAAAAAATGAATGCTAAGATTAATTTTTTGAAACGAGTCCAAGTTACTGCCGGATGTTGTTTCAGAATTGAGAGAGAAAAAAAAATAACATCAATGTGTTACAACAAAAACTGCATTTGAGAAAAAGAAGGGGAAGCAGGAAATTCTGAAACTGGGCTAATTTATGGGATGTTAACGTATTAAATAATTTGCTTTATTAATTGTATTGATACATTTTGAAATATCTTGATAGTCAATATGTGAGAAAGAAAAATGGAATTTAACACCTCATACAGATATTGTGTTATTTCATAAAAATAAAAAAATTGCTTCCTAGTCATTTCTTGTTTCTTTCCGTAAGCATTATTTTTCTTTCAATAGTTGCCAGCACAAATAATTTTGAGTTAGCTGGAGTGCATTTTTGCAAATTCTATGTGGTTAGAAAAATTAAAGAATTATATCGAATTAATTTTAGGATAAATTTTAAACTGATAATATGATTTAAAGATAAAGTGGTAAATAATGTTCTTTTTTTTGCGTTTGTATAAAATATTTTCTTTGCAGAAATTAAACAAAGCTGTATTTATATATCACATGTGTACTGCAGACTCACCTACAATTGCGTAAACTAACTGCTTCGTGGTGGAACATTGGAGAGTAACGGCATATATAGCTCTTTATAAAGGCGGTGAGCAGGTAGATTCGTTTGCATGAGGAACAAAAAGGTTAACGGCAGTTCAAATTCCGCTGAGGTCGACTTTGTCTTTCATCCTTTCGTGATTGATAGACCGACCCCTCCCTTCAAAATTGCTAGCTTTGTGTCAAAATTAGAAAGAATATATATATGTGTATGTGTGTGTGTCTTTTGAAAGCATGAACATTACAAACTCTCTTCCTCTTCTCAAAAGCTTGAAGCCACCATATTCAATAAAAACTAAAGAAACCAATAACTTAAGTATGGTAAAATTCCTATTCTAATAGCCTCTTTTGAAATTCTTTTGAAATTTACTATTATAGAGTTTGTTGTTGAGGAATAAGGTATTAGCCTCTAGTCAGTCTCGCGCCAGGAACATGCCAACACAAGTTACGAACTACATTAATTTCATCTTAAATCACTGTTCATAGAAAGTAGAGCAATCGGCAACTGTATTTGAAGTCTTACAACATACAATAGTGAATGTAGGGAAAGTGGTACAACGGCCTTTTGGTGGTAGAATAGAAAATAGTACTTGAAAAAGTCTGGAAAAATATGGCGTGGAGTGTGCGTGCTGGCATCACGATGAGGTAACCAATGTTAAATTAATATGCAGACTGAAATTCACCAATAGGCTTATTAACATCCTCTACTGAACTATCCATCGATGTAGCTGTGACAACCCTTTTAAATAGATTTTGAGACGTAAGGTTTCGATTTCCACATCATGAAAACAATATATATCAGTAAAATATACGATATGGGAAGGATGAAAGTTATAAATAACTGAAATGAGTGAAGTCTGAAAGGTAATGATGTACGTGCCTCTCGTGAAGCCCGCTTGTCTGGAATTACAAGCTTGTTGACACTAGCAAACTGTTAGCTTGTGGATATGGTCAGTTTTATCTCGAATATATCATCATGTGTTTGTTGTAAATTATTTGTTTCCAGTACAGTAATATTGGTTTCAAATTTAGGCACAATTACAGCAACTTGGAGGAGGTGACAAGTCGATTAAATGGACTCCAGTGCTCTACCTCGAAAGGATGAAAGGCAAAGTCGATCACGGCGAAATTTGAACCCAGAATGTAAAGATAGACGAATGCCGCCAAGTATTTCGTCCGGCGTGCTAACGATTCTGCCTGCTCGCCACCTTAACCAGTATGATAATATTATATAGAAACTTTTAACGAATATGTATGAGTAAAACAACTGACAAATAGAACAGATGTACGCTATATTTTATTTATTTCTGAATAAGAAACTGAAGATACATATAAGAACACTGGTAGTTGGTTAATTTATCTTCTTTGACAGTAAACATTTTTCAAATCAAGAATTTATCCGGATTTCTAAGTGCAGAAGAAAACAAAGACGTTTACATTAATATATTTTGATTTCTTAGGATTAATATACACTTTCGATTGAATGTTCAATATGATTCTCTCCCCTCAGCACAAACATTAAACAAGTTTAATGTATTTGAGTATGATGGAAAATTCTTGTAAGCCAAGTTTTTCTCTGAAGGGTTGGAGAATATATTTAAATATCGTTGCGATAAAACTGGAAGAGATAAATTCTTTACGAATGTCAGTTTAATTTAATTGGTACCCAAAGAAGTGTGTTTATTTGGAAAATATTTGCATGAATCAACTTTAGTTTTCCCATAAACACTGTTAGTAAGAGAGAAAGAGGAATATATTTACTAAGCCTTTCTTCATTTCTATAGCATAACATACATATTTATACAAAGGTAGTATATATATATATATATATATATATATATATATATATATATATATATATATATATATATATATATATATATATATATATATGTGTGTGTGTGTGTGTGTGTGTGTGTGTGTGTATTTATATATATAGGCAATTTTAGAATGTAAGAATTAGAAACAACAGTACTAGCACATTTAATATGTACAATATAGACTGTGACTCCGAAAGTTATACTAGCGCAGGCATACTGACACAATGCCGGTTGATGGTGAGATGAATTTAAATGATACTACAGTTGAAGGAAATATAAATAATAACAGAAATAAAATTAACACACATGATAGTAGTAGGCATAATAATAATAATAATAATAATAATAATAATAATAATAATAATAATAATGATAATAATAATAATAATAATAATTACAACAACAATGATAAGAATACTCCTGATTGCAATTGTAGAATTAAATCCCACTGTCTGTTATTTGGTCGATGTCTAATCCAAAGCGTAATTTATAAACGTACAATCATAATGAGGCTGCTAACTTTATATATATAGGATGTTCGATAGATATGAAAAAACGCATCAATAACCATTTTTCATCTTTTGGACTTAAACATAAAGCCAATTGTACATCCTTATCTAGCAAGATTTGGGAACTGAAGGAAAGCGGGATATAATACGGAGAGCGCGGCCTTATAGAGATAGTCGATACGTGTATGAGCTGTGCTTTATGGAAACTTATAAGATTTTAAAAACTAGGAACAAGAACAACCAGATTAATAATAGATTAGACCTAAGGGTATCATGCTTGCTACTTCTTTGTTTCCAACACAAATGCAGCAAAATAGAATCAAGTTTTCTGTATAACCCAAATTGAAAAATTACTGGAAGTTAACGGATACCCGGGACTCATTACCATTACCCTTCAAGACTCTAAGTATCAGAAAGGTAAAATCCCTTCCACTGCAGCTTCTATTGCCTTTAATGCTATCTGTTGGGAAGAACTAGCTATACAACTGGCCATGCAGGACAGTTACAAAGAAGATATTTACTGAAGAAACGGTCCTCCGACGATTGAAACTGAAGTGCACTGGCTACCAAATGCGATGAATATGACATCGACAGTCCGTTTCGATCATTATATATCAAAATACAAAAAGAATATAAGCACATGAGCATCAGTTTTCATAGAACATCTTGAAAGATACAGGGACATGACTAAGGACAAAGTAGTTACAATTCAGTAACAATTACAGGAATAGACTGCAATATAGCCAAACAAATAAAGGATGTTATTTTTATGAAAAAACAAAGCATAACACAAGCCTGCAATAAATGTCGGCTTGAATTACAAAGCGATACTATCCAGTTTTTCATTGTATACGTCTTACCCCATTTTGCCGTTTCCAACT